>NC_090250.1:55150419-55332919 GCF_037325665.1 Littorina saxatilis | reverse complement strand
ACGGCTTAAAGGGCACATGTACCTAAATAGAGAGAGAGAGAGAGAGAGAGAGAGAGAGAGAGAGAGAGAGAGAGAGAGAGAGAGAGAGAGAGAGTTAGAGAGAGAAATAGAGAGAGAGGGAGAGGGGGGAGGGAGAGAGAGCGAGCGAGAGTTAGAGAAAGAAATAGAGAGAGAGAAATAGAGAGAGAGGGGGGAGGGAGAGAGAGCGAGCGAGAGTTAGAGAGAGAGAAATAGAGAGAGAGAGAGAGAAACAGACAGACAGACAGACAGACAGACGGACAGACAGAGCCCTGGACTCAGTCTTCAAGGACGCATCCTCGCAGAGCATTGGGGAACCAACCTCTCGGTTTGACAGCTGACAATGCAACTTCTTACAAAACAACTCGACTTCTCTCAAAAAGCACCACACCCATTTGTAAGAAAGGACTAGACACAGGAGAAGGGAGGAGGCGGCTTCTGTGAGCAATCAAGCGTGGATGAAGATCCACTTAGGGCCGATGAAGTGACAATGAATCAAGGTCGTGTGACGTGTCATTACTGGCCGGTCCTGCGTCAGTCCTGGCCGCGGTGCCTTGAGTGCAGCTTTTTGAGGTCATCCAAGGACATTATTCGAAGATTGACTTGTATAGTTCAGCTTTTTAGATTTTATTCCTATGAGTTTCCCAAATTGTTGAAACATTTTGTTGTTTGATTATTGGCACTTTTTTTAATGAGTGCTGTGTTTTGAGGGCATCCGAGGACAAGCACAGATTGACTTGTATAGTTCAGCTTTCTGGGTTTTATTCCTGAGTTTCCGACATTGTTGTAACATTTTGTTTTTTGATTATAATAATAATAATAATACGAATATTTATAACGCGCACATATCTCACCAACAGGCGACTCAAGGCGCACATACACTCATTCACACACACGGAGACTTAAAGTCACTAGCACACACACACCATCAACCATTAAAACATGTACAGTTATTCAGGGTGGGATGGGGTGGGCAGCGTAGAATGCATGGATTATTTGGAAAAAAGGAATGTCTTGAGTGCAGATTTGAATGATTCGAGGGACTGTTGTTGACGGAGGGGGAGAGGTAGTGTGTTCCATTGGCTAGGTGCTTGGAAAGAAAATGAGCGTTGACCTGCTGTTTTGAGTATGGTGTGGGAGATGTTGAGCTTGAGGGAGTCAGCAGATGATCTGAGTGCTCGTGAAGGGACATAGAGAGAGAGAGAGTCGGAGAGATAGGCAGGGGCGAGACCATGGAGGCATTTGTAGGTGAGAGTGTTGATTTTGTAGGTGATACGGGCAGGAACGGGCAACCAGTGGAGCTGATTTAGGAGGGGGGTGATGTGATCTCTCTTTTTCTTTCGTAAGACAAGACGGGCAGAGCTATTTTGAATGCGTTGGAGACGAGAGATAGAAGAAGAGGGAAGACCCGCCAGGAGAGAGTTACAATAGTCAAGACGTGAGAGAATGGTGGAAGTGACCAGTTTGGCGGTAGCATCTGTGGTGAGGTACTTGCGGATAGTGGCGATGCGGCGGAGTTGGAAGTAGCAGGTGCGAGAGACAGAAGAGATGTGTTGTTTCATGGAAAGGGTGTTGTCTAGAGTGACTCCGAGGTTTTTGACAGCAGAAGACAGAGGGACAGAAGAGTCAGAGAGTTGAAGAGAGTCGGAGGTGGCTTTGGAGAGTTTGGATGTAGTGCCTATTAGGATAGCTTCAGTTTTGTTGCTATTGAGCTGAAGTTTCTTTTCTGTCATCCAATTCTGCAATTATGGGTTGTTTCCCTGTCGATCCCCTCTCCGACCAGGTCAGTTTGGTGTGAAGAGCACTGACATGATCGAGCTTATCCACACTTTGTCAATGTGTCGACATTTTTACTGTGATAGGTCTGAGGGAAATAAGTTCTTTAAAACCGAGACCATCATGTAAACTGAAAAAGGAAAGACACTTGCAACGATCACGGATAGCCATATAATTATTATGTTGTTGGGGTGTCAACAAACATTGACCAGCCAACCATCTCTGTTTTCCCGCCACTTCAGTTTGAAATGAGAGTTTAGGCGGGAAGTCAAGCGGGTGTGGAGGTGTTTAGATAAACTCTTTCAACTCATCATCTCGTTCAGCGTCGGGCCGGACAGTGCACTAAACGGACACTGCCCTCTGCCGGCTGCATGCATGTCCACAACAATAGATGCGCCACGCGGCAGATGTGCACACACACTGTCCTCGGACAGGGACCAACAATGACCACCACCACCCGCCCACCAACCCCCCTTCTCTCACCCCTCCCTCGGACAGTGACCACAAATGACCACCTTTCTCCCCCCCCCCCCCCCGCCCCTCACCCTTCCAGCCAATAAGCTCTATACCTTTTGTTTCCATGGAAACGACGCAAGCTGTGCAGGGGTGCACGTGCTACTTAGGGGCTTGCCCGGGGGGGCGGAGCGGGGTCAGTTAATGACACCTTGTCGTGTTTGGCTGTCATCCTTCACCGTGATGAAGAGCCAGCGAAATTGTCAGGTTTTGCTTTTCGCATGCTTCACGCTGCTGCCGAGTCTTTCATGCTAAATTATGGTCGGCGTCAGGCGAAGGACTCTTAAAGATAGACATGCACATTTGTAGGCATATATCTACTGTGGCAAACACCGCGCACACACTGTAGAATTGTCCCAAATGGAGGGTTTGATTTCCAGCCTGCTTCGTGACAGTTGCTCTCCGTCTCTGCCTGCCATTCAACACTAAGCATTAGCCCTAGGAACAGTGGATGTCCACGCGCCATGGGAGTCTTGTTTGCAATGCAACTTATAATTTTCTGTACGTTGAAGGCATCTGTCTTGCTCCCATCCCCTTTTTGGCCCTGAGAGTTTATGCTGACAGTCTCAGCTGTGCATAGGGTATCTATCTTTGTATCTTTGAATTTAAAAAAAACACTGTTTTTTTGTTGGCTTTTGTATTGGCTGGGAAGTGTGTCCTCTCTCTTACACCCCCCTTCCCCTCATCCAATCCTAACCCCACTCCCCTTCCCCTCATCCAATCCTAACCCCCCTTCCCCTCTTCCTCATCCAATCCTAACCCCACTCCCCTGCCCGTTCAATAAAAACATTGTGTAGGTCATTGATTGGAAACATTCTATTCTAAATGTGTTGTTGTTGTTTTCTCAGTGGTAACTTCAAATTCTCTTGTGCGCTTTATTTGTTTAACGAAGTTGAAGCGTATCACGGTGGCACGTTGAATACCTCAGGTCACCACATGGACACTTCTCGCTAAACTTCTCTTCTGCAGCTTGGACAACGAAGGCAAGAAGCATGCAGGTGGAAAATAAATTACATGAAGTTTTATTTTTATTTTATTTTACAACGAACTCCATTTGATCTGGACATGTTTGCAGGTGTTGTAGCCTGCCCCTCCCCCCCCCCCCCCCAGGCCTTTCTTTGCCCCATGCAGTTCATAAAGTGACCAAAGCACAGCTCTCTTTTCTTTGATGTCCAGATTTCTCATCAATAATAGCTCTCCCCCTCCCCTTGCCCCCTCCCCTCACTGCAAGGTAATAAACTTCTCTTTCGTTCCACGGTCCTGTTTGTTTAGATGCTGGTTGGCGGGTGTGTGAATCAATCTCTTTCTCAGTCTCTGTCTCTGTCTCTGTATCTCTCTGTGTCTTTCTCTCTGTGTCTGGGTCTCTCTCTCTCTCTCTCTCTCTCTCTCTCTCTCTCTCTCTCTCTCTCTCTCTCTCTCGTCATATATGCCCACGGTACTATTTCTGTTGTGTGAAAGCTGTGTCAACCCCCTCCACCACCCCTTACGTCTTTCTCTCTCTCTCTCTGTCTGTCTCTCTCTCTCTCTCTATCTGTCTCTCTCTTTTTCTCACTCTCTTTTTCTCACTCTCTGTCTCTCTCTCTTTCCCTCACTTTCCCTCACTCTCTGTCTCTGTCTCTCTTTCCCTCACTCTCTGTCTCTCTCTTTCTCTCTCTCTCTCTCTCTCTCTCTCTCTCTCTCTCTCTGTCCCTCCCCCTAATTCTCTCTATCACTAAAGTTTAACTCCTCAAGTCCTCCCTCCGTATCCAGTACCCTTCTTGTCTGTTCAGTCCTCCTTCCTCATCACTGCCCCAACCCAATTCTCCCTTCTTCGTCCCCACCCCTCCTCCATGTAAAGTGTGTGTCCACGTCCTGGCCATCTGGCGGCCTGTTGAGTGACCTGACGAGGACGCACCTGGCCAGTAAGGACACACGCACACACAAGCACGTTCACGTGCACAGAGAGAGAGAGAGACAGAGACAGAGAGAGAGACAGAGAGAGAGAGACAGAGAGAGATTTTTTTACTCCCTGCTAAAACTAAGACACAAAATGGTTACAACTAAAAACAAACAATTGCAAACAGACACGAAACGGATATGTACCCAAAATGAAAACATTGAAAATACATGGAGAGAGAGAGACAGAGAGAGACAGAGAGAGAGACAGAGAGAGAGACAGAGAGAGACAGAGACACAGAGAAAGAAACACAGAGACAGAGACAGAGAGAGGCGGTCATGTGTATTCCAATTTAAGCGTCATTGGATTCATCTGTTCTTGGCTTGTTCAAGATTTCAGGAGTTTGATTTATGTCACCCCCATTTCCCCGTCCAGTCCAGCGAACAAGGTTAAACGAGGGCAAGACAAAATGTGAACCCAACACGTTTAGGGTGCAAGGGGGAAGTAATATTCCTAGAGTTTCAAAGACCGTTCTTGACCGCGGTCAGGTGTGATGGAGCCATGCCCTGCCCTGGTGCTCGGCACACGCAGACAGCGAGACGACGGTCAACAAATGGCTTTGTCACCTGTCCCATTGTGCTCGTGCACGGGCCCTTGGGAAACAGAGAAAGGCTCGCTACGGCGTAACAGGAGGTGAAGTAATGACCGCTCTGGACTCTCTACTCACCTTGGCCAACCTGCCCGTGTGGCCAGTGCGGCACGCTTCGGATGAGGAGGACGGGAGGGGGAAGGTTAGGGAAAAGTGGTCCATTGTCGGGGGGGGGGGGGGGAGGACGAGTGGTCCATTGTCGTGGGGGGGGGGGGGAGGACGAGTGGTCCATTGTCGGGGGGGGGGGGGGGAGGTGGGGGAGTGAGGTGAGGCGAGGGAAGAGTGGTCAACGGTCGCCTCTGCCATCCTCTTCATGTGTCCAGTTCAGTAGGAAGGGGGGAGGTGGTTGTTGTCGTTGTGATGGAGGCAGGTAAAGATGAGATGGGGGTGTAGGGTGAGGGTGTAGGTATGGCCAGTCAGCGGGGATGGATGGACACATGGCAGGAATGTTGCCGAGCTGAAGGGGATGCACCTCCTGCGCTGACGTCATCATACCTCTCATGACGGCATTCACACTGAACGTCCTCAGTGACTGCAGTTGCCAATACACCCCATTGACATTCCAAGCTCTCACACATCTCACACATTGACACTCGCAAGAACGTTGCACGGAAGAGAGAGAGAGAGAGAGAGGGGCGGCGGGGAGGGTAATCATCTGATTAGGGACAAATTGTCTATTGCAAAGATTCATGTTTCTCATCTTTTGGGGCTTAAAATAGTTAAGGTGGGCGTGATTCACATTGCGTGTTTTGTGGCAAACTTTCCAGAGAGAGGTTATTCAGAGACCCCCCAAAACTACCTACAAATAGGAACACATAAACGTCAAACTAGGGTGTGTTGTCTGTCGTAAACGTCAGCAATATGATCCACGTGTAAAGTACTGGGTGACTTTTCGCTTTTCAAGTTATCACGAAGGTATCAAGTTGCTCAATCGTTAGAAACATCAGAGCGGTTGTACATGGACAAAATGAAACCGAGACCTTTAAAGAGTGAATTAGAGCTATTGTTTGTCGAATGAGACTTGTTGGTAAGAACCCCTTTGAGCCAGAAGCTGCACTGTCATCTGCGTGTCGATGGATACTTTGGTCGATGTTAGTGTACAATGATCATAATGATACGCAGATACTAAAAACTGAACACGTTCTTCTACCAAGGTTTTACTTGACCTGCGAGGGTAAATCACAACACGAACATGCAGATGGTAGTTGCAATGCTGCGTCTCAGAATGCTTCGAGCTAGGGAAAGAACTAGCATGGGATCGAAGGAACATATTGCACCACAGCCAAGTTGATACACTCACACGATATTTTAGGAGCTCAAGTCCCACGAGGCATCTTCCCAGGGGGGGGGGGGGGAGGGGGGTAAGCTCTACAGCTGAGAGTTGTACATACGAAAGTTTCGTCATCCCTCGTCTTGGGTGGCGGAGAGGCCGGGGGCGCGATCTCCATGGAGGTGATGGATGGCATTTCGTCAAGCACGTGCATCGCGCCAAGCTGGGCAGAAGGGTAAAGCGCGGCTCACCCACCGTACAGCCAAAGATATCCTACCTGCCACGAGAAGATCTTTGGTATAGCTCAGCGTTTCCCCACCCGTAAGTCATCTCCCAAGTGCACCCGGCTCACCGCCACCCCTAAGTCATCACGCCATCTCTGCTGATGAGGCTGGCTTCTCTTTGTCGTGGGCCCCGCTAATGGCAGCAGAGGGCTTTTGTCGCTGAGATAGGTCGTGACTTATTGTCTTCACCCCCTTGGTCGGTACGCAAGACCACCCGCCACCTCTTATCACCCGCGTAGCTTCTCGTGTGTGAGCATGGACTTCTTGTTCGCTTCTCAGGCCTTTCGCGAAATGTTCTTCGTGTTTGGCTCGGTCTCCGCGAAAGCTTCACCGTTGTAAAGAGCATGGCACGGAGGTTTCACCTCTCTTCTCCTTTCTCTTCTCCTTGGTTTTGTGCACTGAGGTTACAGCTCTCCTCTGTCCTGTTTCCCTCTCAGCCTCCCTCCCTCTCCCTTGAGTTCTGAGTGTTGACCGTTCCGTCATCTGGTCTTCATGGGAGAAGACTCTTGCCATTTGTTTCTGAGTTAAACCTCTCATTTGCTTGCGAAGATGAAGCTGA
The DNA here is from genome assembly GCF_037325665.1 of Littorina saxatilis. Classification (NCBI taxonomy): domain Eukaryota; kingdom Metazoa; phylum Mollusca; class Gastropoda; order Littorinimorpha; family Littorinidae; genus Littorina; species Littorina saxatilis. The sequence goes on along the minus strand of NC_090250.1, from coordinate 55,325,974 downwards.
AAAGCGTGTCTCTTGAACGGTTTACCTTGCAACGGGGCAAAAAGCAGTTTTGCGTATGTGTCTTTGTTGGTAAAATTGCCAGACCTTTGCGAAGTTATCTCTGATTTGTTTCTGGCTAAGCTGTTTGTGGAGAGGAGAGACAGAGACCTTGAAGGCTGTAGATGTTGCCTAGACCACCCAATGTTGATACATGTTCGGTCTTTACGCTAATAGTTGACACCCGTTGTGTTTAGGAATACACTGATATTGAGAGGAACACGGGACTCTTTAGACTGTACGCTGTGAACTGGGGTTACATGTTTCAACGTGTCCCGTGCCAACTCTATTGGAGAGCATCTACTGTTTGCTGCTGTCGTTGGTGGTCTGTTATGTTAATGACTCTTGAGAGTGTGTACGCTTAGACCCGGGGTTACACGCATCCTCCTCCCCCACAGACCACCCCATCAGTCATGTATGCTCCATCTGTTTCTTCATCTGTTTCTTCATCTGTTGCTCCATCTGTTGCTCCATCTGTTGCTCCATCTGTTGCTCCACTGTTGCTCCATCTGTTGCTCCACTGTTGCTCCACTGTTGCTCCATCTGTTGCTCCATCTGTTGCTCTACTGTTGCTCCATCTGTTGCTCCACTGTTGCTCCATCTGTTGCTCTACTGTTGCTCCATCTGTTGCTCTACTGTTGCTCCATCTGTTGCTCTACTGTTGCTCCATCTGTTGCTCTACTGTTGCTCCATCTGTTGCTCCATCTGTTGCTCCACTGTTTTAACCATCGATGGGTTCGCGTAGACATTGATAGTAGGAGGGGACAATGACTTTTCAGACAATAAACACTAACCACTGGGGTTAAAATCCTCATCCACTCTCCAGACCAGCCGACCACACAGCACCCCGTGAGCTCCTTGCCTTTCACGCCCCTGCATTAGTTGTCTTGTCTTTGACCCCTCGTGTGTACGGACTGTGCTACAAGATGGGTACCTCCTGCACAAATGTCTGCGAAACTGATCTACTTTTTTTCCTCCTGCGCTCGTTGATGTGACTGTAAATAGCGTGTTTATCGTGTGGTTTGTTGAGAAGGGGGAGGGTGCATTCAGCGTTTCTTCAGTGCTGCCGTTTTGACATTAGTGGCTTCGTTGCCAGGAAGACAAGTGAAGGTTGAAGGGCAGAACAGGCGATCAGAAGCTCGTACGGCGGTTTTGCGAAGATGAGAAATAAGTCCGCAAACATTAGTTATGGGTGAATTGCATGTGCATCGTTGATTGGGCGGTCGGACATCTCCTTATTCGGCAGGCTTGCACTGTCCAAAGGGCTCACAGTCTTGCTGAAGAAAAAAACAACCCCATCTGTAATGTGACAAAACTTTGCGCCAGAATCTTGAATATGTTGTGCTCTTGTCTATCTATAGCTCCACTTACGCTGACACAAGCATGTTAATATGCCCCTGCATCTACGGCAATGTCACCCACAACATGCAATACATCGACCACTTGGGGAAAATGTCCAGATTCAGCGAATAACTTGCACAGACACGTGGTGACCATTGTCATTGAACACGATACGTAGACACGGCGAATCTGACGGCTGGGAATCATCGGGTGATGCAACAACTGGGAGATTGGCAACACGAAGGGACCAGACTGAGGTTGCTACATGATAATCTGCTGGTGGTATTGTTGGCAGCCATCGGGTGAGCAGATTGATGTTGATACATGATAATAATCTGCGAGTGGTATTGTTGGCAGTGCCGTCGGGGTCTGCTGATGATTTCCGACGCAAGTGGCCCTCACCTGTCTCAAGTGACGTGTTATCCACGGCTGGAGACGTTTTGGTCAACATGTGTACACTGCCCTCCTTGCTCTTCTTGCCTTGCTCTAGGCTTCTTGCCTTGCTCTAGGCTTCTTGCCTTGCTCTCGGCTTCTTGCCTTGCTCTAGGATCGCAGAGCAGAACAGTGGAGTAGCAGTTTTTATGGCCTTAAAAACAAAATCTTTAATGTATTTAGTTGTTCGGGTAAGTACGGTCCTTTTAACACGAGGCAACTGTTTTGACAGTATTGTGCAGGTACCTTTAGGTACGTTGAGCGGAACAGTAGAGTAACAGATTTAACAGTAGAGTAACAGATTTAACAGTAGAGTAACAGATTTCATGGCGTTTTTTTAATTTTCATGTTTAGTTTTCGGGTAGAAACGCTCTTTTTAACACGAGGAAACTGTTTTGAATGTGTCGTGTGATGCTTCCTTTGAGTGCGTCTGTGGTTATGAAGATGTTGTTTGATGTTTTTGAAGTACTGTAACATCTTCTTGACACGTGTTGATGCACGGTTCTTGTCGTTGTCGTAATTGATCTTTTGTGATGGTCTTGAAAGAGGCTGTTCTTATCTACTAGGTGACAGTATGGACGACGTGGTGAATGCAGGGATCCCGTTAAGGACCTTTGTAATCCCCAGGGCTTAGTCTTGGCACCAGTCTCACACGGTCTTGCTTTTTGCCCCGTGCTGGTATTGGCACAGACAGCGTGGCCCAGTTATTCCTTGTGCGATCGTTTCTCATCACTTCAACACTTCTCCGATCTTACATATTTTCCTGTTTGCAAAAAGCCTCTCGGAAAAACTGACACAGCCAAGCCGTTTCCCTTTTCCGGCTCTACGTCACTGTTTTGACGTCACAGAAGTCACAGAAGTCATTTTGTCGACGTAGCGAACGACGAAGAAGAAGAATTTTGTCGACGTGAGTCATCTAAGTATTGTCACCTTTCGTGCGTTAAAAATTGTATCGTATGCGGTTATCACCGGTACAGGTGTAAGCACACGCCAAGAGAGAGAGATGTACGTGCTTAACTGAGTTGTTACCTCGCTTCTTTGCGAGTTAGCAAAACGTGGTGGAAAGTATTGCATGATGGAAGCCACACTCGGAGAATGATGGATGCCATGTTGCGTTCACTCTAGATCTTGGATTAGTTAGCGCATGCCATTGCAGTAGTAGAGCTCAAACAAACAGTGTATCATCTGTCCTTTCTCAAATCCAGTACACACACAACTGCTTTAGTCGAAAACTTACGTGCAAATGATCGTGGCAATGTCCTTGTCCAATTTCTTTTGTGTGGGTTGTGTCCTCGTTTTCACTGTTTCGTGTTTTTATATTGTTTTTCTTCGGTATGCTGTTCTCGTATTGATGGGTTTGTAGTGATTCGGTTCAAATGACACGGTTCAAATGATACGGTTCAAATGATACGGTTCAAACGATACGGTTCAAATTATACGGTTCAAACGATACGGTTCAAACGATACGGTTCAAACGATACGGTTCAAATGATACGGTTCAAACGATACGCCTCAAGAGCCCGAGAATTTCAATGTTTCATGTTGCAAGGATTCTTCGGCCAGGAGCAAGCACCACTTACCTTTGATTAAAAAAAAGTTCGCGAAGAAGATTGCGTTGAACAGACCGATGGATGCCAGTATGTTTCAGGGAAAATGTCTTTTTACTACAGAGGCAGTTTTGAAATACATGAAAATGGTCAATCAACCGTTAGAATTCCGCGCCGAATGCCCAGGCCTACTGATGAATTTAGGTGTTATGAACGGGCTGTCGTAATGTTGCAAAGTTGTTAGCTTAATTCATTTAGGCTTAGAAATGTTGACAGTTGGACGTTGACATGTTGCACAGTAAGTGTGCGTGTCTCTGTGTCTGTACCACATTCGTGTAAGATAATCCACTGAAAGTCCAGTCGAGCGCTTGAACTGTGAGCAAACTATACGATGCAATGCCCTCTAATTAAGACTTTTTTGTACCAGTAAACCGATAATAGATTACGATTATTCAATTAAGAGAGACTGTAACTAGGGGTCAAAGGCTATTCATACATTAAGACAAGGGAAACAAACACAGACAACTATTTTTTTTTAATTTTTTTTTTTTTTAAAGATTTTAACTGTATAATGAAAAATTGGGCGGGGTGGGCGCCTTCCTTATGAATGGTGCTGGGGATTGAAAAGTTTAAATTATAATGCATTCAGTCATGCTTGAACGTGTCATTTATTATCCAGGAATTGTACAATGTACACAGTAGATTATTAATTTTTATCATCGAGGCACCTACAATGTTGGAGTTCATCCAAGGGCGACCATACACGCACGCACTCTTGACAAAAGAAAGAAGATGACATAAAGGCTACAGTCTGATGAGGAGGTCCCGACCTGCATCTGATTTGTCGCACTGCCGTTCAGTCATTGTCCCCCCGCCCCCACTTGAAATCTTGCACCTGGCACGACTACCACCTTCCTCTGGGGCAGGTTTCATGGGCTGACTGACTATTACGGTTTAACGTCCTCTTAGACCAGTTGGCCTATATTGGGACAGGTATTGATAATACGCTGAGGATATTTTGTGATACTTTGACTCGAACAAGCCCGCTGTGGCTGTCTTCTTCGACACGCCAGCATTAGGTTTGTCTCGTCAAAGTATCGAGACAGGATCATGATAATCAGAAACGAGAGATGATGCATGCGTGTCTTCGTGTTTTCCAAGCCCTGAGACTTTCGCTGTGAACTTGGGATCTTTTCCGTGCGCATGTGTGCACGCGGGGGTGTTCGGACACCGAAGAGAGTCTGCACAAAGTTTAACTCCGAGAAATAAATCTCTTGCCGAACCGGGGATTCTAACCCACGCTAATAGCGACGAAGCCAGCGCGCTACCAACTGAGCTACGTCCCCGCCTTTCATGGGTCAGGAACCGTCACAGTAGCAAAACGAGTGAAATGCAGTAGTCCGACGATATCGGACTTCACGAAGAGAAAACAAATTGTCGGCCGATTTTGCACCGGGAGTGCAGTGCAGCCCTCCCCCGAGTTCGGACAACAGCAGTCGGGTGACGAAGCGGTGGTCCGACTGTCAGTGTCACCACTGCAAGACCATGACACCGGCCCCTGGTTCGCTCCTAGCTCGGGAGACACGGCGATGGCTTTCTTGGTGAGCGTCGTTCTCGTTCTTTCTCGTGTTGGAGGCGTCAGCGTTAGCCTAGCCTACTAGATCCTACAGTGGAACCTCCCTTGGAAGATCCCATGGTTTTAAGACGTGCCCCCTTTTCAAACCTTGCTTTCTCACATTTTTGTTAAAAAAAAAAATTAAAAAAAAGACTTTCCCCTTTTCAGACCTCGCTCTATGATCTACACACGCGAGGTACTATTTCAGACCTCGCTCTATGATCTACACACGCGAGGTACTATTTCAGACCTCGCTCTATGATCTACACACGCGAGGTACTATTTCAGACCTCGCTCTATGATCTACACACGCGAGGTACTATTTCAGACCTCGCTCTATGATCTACACACGCGAGGTACTATTTCAGCATGGCAGGCGGTAAATGCCACAGGTGACCCCATTCTCACAAACAGTAAACTTTGAATGAGTTATTTTCAATCTTGCGCACCTTCCCCTTTTCTCCCTGTTACATATTGTGTTTGTGGTCTTAATCCCCACATGATGCACTCGGTTATGTTACGTTTGCTCTTTTTTCTAACTAGAAACAATGGATTCGTGCACCAAAGACCGTACATTGGATTCTGAAGGTTGGTATCAAGCGGTAGCTGTATTGTATCGCTTTTTGTTGCATTGCGTTCTACAACAAAAAAGCGTCAAACGTGAAAAAGGAGTCACCTCGCCATACAATAACATCGTTGCTACACAATATAGTTGGCCAAGATGGATCGATTTGGGTCGACTTTCAAATATTCTACTCACCAACATGCGAAAACATGTCCTTATGGTTGTTTGTCGGTTTTAATGAAGGAAACTTGTTTTAGAGGGGGTCTGTGCGATCTCCCACCCACCTTATAGACAGTACCTGGTGTGATACCGCGCTGTTTTGTTGCATACGGTAGGAAAATAAATGTGCTCTCTAACGAATACATTGGTTTTCACATAAATAACCTCATGTCAAGGATCAAAACACACCCTGCTCCTGTTTTTGTGGACGATTGGTACATGATCATTATGAACGGTGTCTTCTTTCACGATTGAAATATTTTTCCAAGTGTTTTGCTTGTGTGTAGCCAGCCGATATCTGCCTATTTATATATATGTTACAATAAATTCTCAAAAACCAGGAAATTTGCGAAATCCCTGAAAATGTCAGGAAATTTGTAAATTTCCTGTTTCACTCAGGGATTTCACAAATTTCCTACAAGATCTAGGAAATTTGCAACTTTTCTGATTTCAAGGGGCAGGAAATTTGCAAATTTACTGAAACACATTTGAAAGGAAGCAAGTTCTTTGTTGGTTGCTTGTGAACCATTTAATGATTCTGGTTTCCTTATATTGATGCAAGTTAGACACCCATATTACTCTTTTTCTTTTTCTCTTTCTCTCATATGAAATATATATGCATTCACAACAAATGTTTGTATTATGAACTACCATAATACAAAAGCTGTGTGGGGAAAGCCGTCGCGATATAACCTTCGTGGTTGAAAACGACGTTAAACACCAAATAAAGAAAGAAATATGTGGGGAAAGTGTTTGAAAAGTGTGTCCACGACCATATTTTTAATTTTGTGAAGCTGAATAACATATTAACGCCTGTGCAATCTGGTTTCATACTAGGTGACTCGACTTTAAACCAGTTACTCTGCACCTACAATGATCTATGTATAGCTGCTGATAAGGGACTCCCAACACAAGCCATTTTTTTCTCGATATATCAAAAGCCTTCGACCGTGTGTGGCATAAAGGCCTATTGTACTAATTAGAGGCCATTGGCATAAGAGGACGCTTTCGTCGCGATATAACCTTCGTGGTTGAAAACGACGTTAAACACCAAATAAAGAAAGAAAGAAAGACGCTTATTATGTTGGATTAGAAGTTATTTAAATGATCGATCACAGAGTGTTGTGTGTCCCGCAGTGGGGCACTGCGGTTATGAAATTAAAGGCCCCTCCTGTTTTTAGAACCGCAGGAGCTTTCTAGTTTGCTGTTAGGTAGATTTTTGGTTCCTCTTTCCTGTCATGCTCTCTTTTTCTTCATGAATTCTTTTCTTTTTTCTGCCTTCTTGCTCATTCACCTGTATTTTTTCCAAAAATCTCTTCTCTTGCCGCTTGTCTCGCGATTCATGTATAGTTTAATCTGTTAGTGTTCTGATGTAAGTCCAGCAGTAGATAGGTTAAGCCTATTTTAACATACTGGAAACTGGTAATCTTCCAGTAGGTATTAATTTAGTTTTACTAAAGCCTGCTGGGACACAAGTAATGGGTTAGTGCATTTGTAAACAGGAATCGCTTGACAAGTGGCCCCCTTCATCCCCCCCTTCCTCGTCCTGATATGGCTCTGCGTAGTCGGCTGGACGTTAAGCAACAAATAAACAAACAAACAAACAGAGTGTTGTTGTTAAAGGGCACATGTCGGCCCCACAGACTGTACCAGCTGGAGTTCCCCAGGTGTTGTGGAGATCGCTAGATACCACTGGAATCGAATGGAAGGATAAAGAACATTATGGAACTTACTTTGATTTAGTGCGCAGTCACTCATGACGTAAGCGTAGACGCTCATCGAACAGATGGAACTGTGTAGATCTAACCAGATTAGTGTCGATGTTTCCCGAATATTCTCGTATGTCCATTAACTATATAAGTAGGGCTGCGCACACGTATTGTTGTTCTTTACCAGTCTTGCACTTGTTCTTTCTTACACTGTGCTGAGAGATATTGTCACCGTTGTTCCAGCTGTTAATAAATCTACAGAACCTACACTACTCGTTGTGTCTCCTTTGCGACTGAGAGTGACGAAAGGAAAAACACGACAACTGGCGTCGCCGACAGTTACTTCCCTTGTCTATTCGGAGTGACTTATTACTGCAAAATGACGGAAACAGAGCAGCTAATAACGCTTCTAAGGGAGCAGTTGGAGCAACAGCAACGCCAGCACAAGGAAGATATGGAGCAACAAATGCACCAGATGGAGATGATGATGAAAGTGTTCAGTGGTGCCGCAGCTTCTGCCAGGGAGGAAAGCTACGACGATCCGAGTGCTTCGAATCTACGTTTTCCCATTACTACACAGGCAGCTGCAATCCCATCTTTTGTTGCGTTTGATGCAACATCGGAACTGTGGCCTGACTACTGGTCAAGATTTTGCACGTTTGTGGTCGCCAACTCCGTGCCGGAGCAGCGCAAGGCTCAAGTTTTCTTGACGAATCAGACTGCTACGGTCTACAAACAACTGGCAAATCTGGCTACTCAGCAAAATCCGCCCAAGGACATCAACAGTTTGACAATGGACGAAATTGTCAAATTCATGAAAGAACAGTTCGACCCGAAACTCTTCATAGTGCGAGAACGTTTCAAGTTCTGGAGTGACATGAAACGGAAGCCAGGCGAAACTCTCCAGGAGTTAGCAGCGCGCATACGCCAAGACGCCGCTACCTGTGACTTTCCTTCGATCAAAAACCCACAAGACGAAGCTCTGAGACAGAGATTCATATGTTCTGTCAACAATGAGGCTGTCTTAAAGGCTCTATTCAAGATCAAGGACACAGAGCTGGATTTCGCACGTGCTGTCCAAGTCGCGATTGAGACTGAAGACGCAGCGAAGGTTGCCAAGGAAACTGTCTACGGTTCCAAGACCATGCCAGTCAACAAGGTCCACCAGAACAAGACTACGGGTCCACGAAAGAACCACAAGCAGTCTAATTCCACAGACAGGAAGTGCTACCGATGTGGAAAGGCCCACAAAGCAACAGACTGCCCCTACAAAGACGCCAAATGCCGATACTGTGACGTCACAGGACATTTGGAAGCTGTCTGTAGAAAAAAGCAACATCAGAATCGGGAACGACATTCCCAAGCTTCCGTGAAGAGAGTCACGAAAGCAGAGCTTGTCAACGCGATCCTCGGTGAAGTTCCCCAAGATACTCCTAGGTTGGATGTACCCATAACAATCCAGGACCGACAGTTCACCATGGAACTGGACACCGCAACTACAGGAAATTTTGTTTCTCTTCCGGTCTGGAGACAACTAGGAAAACCGAAGCTGGATGACGTCACACATCGTTACGAGTCTGCCAGCAAGCACGACCTGCCCGTGCTGGGAACTTTCATGGGCCAAACCAAGGATCCAGTGACTGGTAAGCAAAGCTCAATTCCGTACATCGTCACCAAGATCCCTCATCTGAATCTGCTAGGACGCAACGCAATCCAGACTCTGGGAATTTCTGTGGACAATGCTCTAGGACTGAGGAGCATAGAGAGTCACGCAAAGAGTGAGGGTGCAAAACCTACGCATCCAGCGACCTCCAACGCGCCTTATGCTGCCCTGCAACGAGATTGTCACAGACTGTCTGATAAATTCCCAAATCTCTTCAAACAAGAATTGGGATGTCTCAAGGACTTCGAACTGGACGTGAAGTTCAAGTCTGATGCGAAGCCGGTTTTTCACAAGGCACGTCCGGTACCTTTCGCTCTTCGTGATGACCTCGCCAAAGGCTACGAAGAAGGCATCGCCAAAGGAGTCTGGAAGCCAGTCCAGTTCAACGAATACGGAACGCCAGTGGTACCAATTCGTAAGGCACAAACCTCGGGCACCCTGAAGCCCAAGCTACGGATCTGTGGTGACTACTCAGTGGGCATCAATGATCAGCTTGAAGATCACCGTCATCCAATGCCACTCCCGGAGGAACTGATGCAGAAGCTAGGAGGTGGATTCGGATACACCAAGATCGATCTTGCTGATGCCTACAACCAGATCAAGCTGGCACCAGAGAGTCAACGCAGGCTAGCCCTCAGCACTCACCGTGGGGTACTCCTGCAGCAACGACTTCCTTTCGGGATAAAGTCAGCACCTGGTTACTTTCAAGAGATCATGGAAAACCTGACCTGTGATCTACCTGGTGTTGCCGTCTTCCAAGATGATATACTCGTCAGCGGGAAGGACGCCAACGACCACCTGAGCAACCTGGAACGTTTGCTCACTCGTCTGAACGACAAAGGACTCAGATGTCGTCGTGAAAAGTGCGAGTTCGCACAAGCCAGTGTGGAATACCTTGGACATACCTTATCGGCCGAAGTAATCTCCAAAGGATCGAAGGTCGAGGCAGTTTTGAAAATGCCAGCCCCTACGGACGTCTCAAGCTTGAAGTCTTTCTTGGGCTCAGTTCAGTTTTACGGGAAGTTCATCCCTAACCTGGCCAGCATGGCAGAGCCGCTCTACCGCCTGACGAAGAAGGCGAACCCCTGGAAGTGGGGAGATGAGGAACAGGCAGCATTTGAACAGTTGAAAAATGTGCTTTCCTCGGATCAAGTTCTGGTACACTTCGATCCAAACAAGACTTTGGGACTAGCTTGTGACGCGTCCAACGTTGGAATTGGAGCAGTCCTATTTCATCGCTATCCAGATGGAAGCGAGCGCCCAATCGCCAACGTGTCCAAGACTCTCACGGCTGCAGAAAGGAACTACAGCCAAATCCACAAGGAGGCATCCAAGTCTCAGATGACTCCAGACTTGAAAGCTGTCGTCAAGGTAACCAGACAGTACAAGGCCGGAGATCCTGTGTATGCTCTGTACCATGGACCTCGCCGAGACAAACAACACCGATGGGTACCAGCAGTCATCAAGAAGTCTCTGGGTACTCGCTGCTTCAACGTCATGGTCATTCCTCATGGTCCAGTATGGAGACGACACTGGGAACAGCTACAGCCACGCTACACCACTGAGGAAGACAATGAACCTGGTGAGGAAGTGGACACTGTTTCTGAACTTGTAACAGATCACCCCATGGAGATCTTGGAAACTGTGCCACAAACTCGGAGACAGACCAAACCCAAAGGTACTCCATCCGTTCCAGAGTATGGACCAGACAATCCAAGACGGTCAAAGAGAACACGCAAACCCACAGAGAGACTTTGCTGTTGATGCTTCAGGAGTAGCATCAGTTTAGGTGGGGAGGTGTTGTGGAGATCGCTAGATACCACTGGAATCGAATGGAAGGATAAAGAACATTATGGAACTTACTTTGATTTAGTGCGCAGTCACTCATGACGTAAGCGTAGACGCTCATCGAACAGATGGAACTGTGTAGATCTAACCAGATTAGTGTCGATGTTTCCCGAATATTCTCGTATGTCCATTAACTATATAAGTAGGGCTGCGCACACGTATTGTTGTTCTTTACCAGTCTTGCACTTGTTCTTTCTTACACTGTGCTGAGAGATATTGTCACCGTTGTTCCAGCTGTTAATAAATCTACAGAACCTACACTACTCGTTGTGTCTCCTTTGCGACTGAGAGTGGCGAAAGGAAAAACACGACACCAGGGATCTGTGCTGGGGCCACTATTGTTTTTGATATATATAAACGATATTGTCTTAAATGTTCAATCCACTGTAAAATTGTTCGCAGATGACACAAGTATGTACCTGTCAATGAACGATTCCCAATTGCGTAAAGACATTTTGAACTCGGATTTACAGGAATTAAGTAGATAGGCCAATGACTGGAAGGTAAAATTTAATAATGGATAAACTGAACGTTTACATTTTAAACGACGTGATAGTGATTTTGATTGTTTGACATTTAATGACATTGATGTTCAGGACACTGCCCACCACAAACACTTGGGCGTTGTTTTACAAAATGATTGTAAGTGGAATGTTCATATTAACAGTATTGCAAGTAAAGTAATGTTATTGATTAACTGTTTGAAATTTTACAAGCACAGGTTTAGTAGAAAATCTTTAGAAATTATGTATAAATCTTACGTATTACCACACTTTGATTACGCCGATGTCGTCTGGGACAGTTGTACAGAAGGGTTATCAAACATTTTGAAACAGCTCCACCTCGAGGCCTTAAGGGTAATTGTCGGAGCAGTTAAAGGAACAAGCCACCAAAAATTATATGACGAATCAGGCTTCAGTAGTTTAAAACTAAGACGGGAAAGACATAAATTAATTTTGTATCACAAAATGGTACACGGGAAATGTTCACAGAACGTAGCTGATTTATTGCCTCCTCTTGTCTCGACTGTAAACCCCTATCATAGACGAAACCCACTTGAACGGGTCGTACCACCACACAGAACTGAACAGTATAACAATTCATTTGTTCTCAGCACTACCCGAACATGGAATTCTCTACCAGACAATATCAAATCAACAAAATCAACAGCCAGTTTAAACATTTTCTAGGTCGTTCAGATAGTAAAGTTCCTCCTCAATATTATTATGGCAAGAGAAAGGAAGGAATTATACACTGTAGATTAAGATTAGAAATGAGCGATTTAAATGATGATATGATGAAACGCCACTTAAGTGATAACCCGACTTGTGAGTGCGGATATCGTAATGAAGATGTTGAACATTATTTATTATTTTGTAGCAATTACGATGAAGTCCGAAGGCTAACAATACACACATTGCCGAATGATCATCAAAATGTACAATGTTTATTATTTGGTCTGCCAAACCTACGTCTTACCGAAAACATTGAAATATTCGAAAGGGTACATAGTTTTATAAGGTTAAGTGATTACCCAGTGGTCACCATGTTAATGATCCAGTATCTGATTATTGGCAGGTCATGTTGTTTAACGATTTTACTAAAAGTCAAGCTTGAGTGAATCTTGCTTAAGGTTTTTCTGTGTATTCACATGACTATCCTCAGCTTAATTAGTTTGGACAACACTGGACGAAATTATTGCTGCTGCAGAAACATTTAATTGGCAAGTCTGTGACAGTCATCTTCTCTCTGACCCCCCCCCCCCCCCGCCCCCCCACCCCCCCCCCCCTCCCCTGTATACCCACCTTACCGACTCATATCTCCCCGATAATTCTTTTGTTATATTTTTTCTTTTTTTTGTTGTAAAAAATGTATCTTGTCTGTTTTACATTTCTAATAAGGGTATGAGCAATTCTCTGACCTTGACATCACGTGAAATAATATTTCCTATCTAGATGTACATATTTATAACCACACTTAATATAAGCTTAGCTTGTTGTGTGGTCACAAATGTCTGTATCGCATATACATGCCACCCTGTATTTACACCCCCGGTATAGGGGTGTGTATAGGATTCGGTCGATGTGTTTGTTTGTTTGTTTGTTTGTGTGTTTGTGTGTTTGTGTGTTTGTGTTCGCATATAGATCTCAAGAATGAACGGACCGATCGTCACCAAACTTGGTGAACAGGTTCTATACATTCCTGAGACGGTCCTTACAAAAATTGGGACCAGTCAAACACACGGTTAGGGAGTTATTGGTGGATTAAGATTCTACAAGGACTTATAGAGGGACATCTTCATGGTCAAAGGGAAATAACCATTCTCACTCAGTCACTGCCACCAACTGAGAAGGTTATTTCCCTTTGACGGGGGTGTTTTTCCTACCTCGGGGAAATTTCTTGTTCTTTAATAAAATCTTGTTTAAACCAATACAAAAACAACTTTTGTCATAATTAATAAGTTTTTGAGTCACTTGAGAAAAAGTGACTCTATGTAATCGGTCAGTGTTAGTCTGTCCGGCCGGCCGTCCGGCCGGCCGTCCGTAGACACCACCTTAACGTTGGACTTTTCTCGGAAACTATCAAAGCGATCGGGCTCATATTTTGTTTAGTCGTGACCTCCAATGACCTCTACACTTTAACGATGGTTTCGTTGACCTTTGACCTTTTTCAAGGTCACAGGTCAGCGTCAAAGGAAAAATTAGACATTTTATATCTTTTCTCGGAAACTATCAAAGCGATCGGGCTCATATTTTGTTTAGTCGTGACCTCCAATGACCTCTACACTTTAACGATGGTTTCGTTGACCTTTGACCTTTTTCAAGGTCACAGGTCAGCGTCAAAGGAAAAATTAGACATTTTATATCTTTGACAAAGTTCATCGGATGTGATTGAAACTTTGTAGGATTATTCTTTACATCAAAGTATTTACATCTGTAGCCTTTTACGAACGTTATCAGAAAAACAAGGGAGATAACTAGCCTTTTCTGTTCGGCAACACACAACTTAACGTTGGGCTTTTCTCGGAAACTATAAAAGTGACCGGGCTCAAATTTTATGTGAACGTGACTCATTGTGTTGTGAATAGCAATTTCTTCCTGTCCATCTGATGCCTCATATAATATTCAGAACTGCGAAAGTGACTCGATCGAGCGTTTGCTCTTCTTGTTGTTTGATCTGTATTAACGTGATTATTACCGCTTACGTAACATTACGCTGAGTTACTTTCGCCAACCTGTATAATTATTATGTACGCTTTTTGCAAACAAAGTTAAAATGATAAAATCTAGCAAAAAGACTGTCTCTCATCAACCAAAGAGCTATCCATTTCAGGTTGGGGGTTGTAATTATGTGACCAGGAGTACCTGGAAAATAAGCGTTTGAGCGGTGTTACTCAAATTGAAAACGATTGTGTTTTGAGTGGGCATTCCAGACTCTAGTTCTCATTCAAAACTTCGAATTGTAATGATTTTGTCTTGACGATAAACAGAAATCTTTTGTGTTTTGACAATATTTGTCGCACATGCTGTAAATTTGGTCTGTAGATTTTAAAAGTTTGGTTTAGCGACATATAGAGGCTCCGATCCATTCCTATACGTCCTCGCAAAATAAAGTCTTTGGAAAATGTTCGCTCTCTATGAAGAGCACCTAGGGTGTTCCATAGTAAGCGTTCACGCGAACGAATGGTTGTACTGTATGTTAAAGCCCTGCATGGCGGAGTGTGTGATCGGACACTGACGGTTTGCGGGAGGCAGAGTGGGCCTTTAAACTAACCCCAAAACAAAGGAATGAAATAGGATTCTGTTTGATAACACTTTTCGTCCAGATAACGGACTAAAAGTACCGACGACTTCAGGTTGCCCCAACAGTGCGCACACGATTCAGTGTGAAAACATCCCAGTTTCAATGATCGATCATGAGGAGTTGGGGCGGGTAGGGGGGAGGGAGGGGGGGGGGGGTCATCACAGATAGCGTGAAAACACCCCGATGTGACAGAGCACCCGAGATTGAAGGTTGATGGAGCAACACCTGGCATCTTTACACGCCCATTGTCCCAGTAGGGGGGGGGGGGGGGGGGGTTGCACGGAGAGACTGGCAACATCCACTGTGCATTGGGTGAGGAGAGATGTCAACGGCCATCATTCATACGGCGAAGAAAAAGGCCTCTCTGATGAGCTTAGGTGAGCGGGAAAGCGGCAATGGATTGTAAAGGGTCGCGAACGAAGAATGCATGAAGAAAGAAACCCGTCGCCAACACAAACGGGTGCAGGGAGGAAGAAGAAGAAGTAGCAGCAGAAGAAAGCGGGTAATGGAGTTAGGGGTAGCTCCCCGCCACCCGTTACAAAAGGGGTGGTCGATGAACAAACAGCAGAAGGATGAAAGCCCGACGACAAAGCGTGGTTGTGAAGAAAGAGGTCCGGGCATTTCTCTTTGATTGTGTGAGTGGGTCGTGTGCCGCCTCACCCCGGCGCGTGCACACTGTCACTGGTCAGTAATACTGGGGGGAGGGGGTGGGGGGGGGGCAGCGTCAGGGGACAGAAGGGGTTGGGTTAGGGGAAATAAAGGACACAGTGGACTCTCGCGTGCCCCCTCTCGCACCTTAAAAGCCCCGGGAGTTTGTTTACCAGATTTATGTCAACGATCAGATGTGGCCACAGCATACTACCTCCACCTGTCGCAAGATAAGCCAATGGAACCTAAGAGGACGTAACAATCAATTAGTTAGATAGACCCCGCGATTTAAGAGCTACCCTCTTTTAACACTTTCTACCCCACCAATTTCTTTTTGCCGAGACCAGCTGTGCTGCAGCAGGTCACTCAAAATTGTAGCAACTGTGTAGTAACTGTATCAACACGTTGGAATGCAGGCGTTAGAAGGACGTTACAGGAAGCGACTGAAGCTAACAGTCTGAACGGATATATCCGTACCTGGTCAGATAGAGCCGTATGAGTGGGTACGGATATATCCGTACCTGGGAGACAATGAGTTAAGACATTACTTTTCCAGAGTTTTCTGTAAATAACCGTTGCAGATTTACCTCCCTTTTAAAACGCCCTCCCATTTTCAAGACCACACTTTTTCAGATTGTTTGGAGGTCTGAGTATAAGGGTGTTCCACCGTGATACGTAACAGTCAACGTGAAGAAAAGACAGACACGGCACAAGGGGTGAGGGAGAAGTGGGGGAAATGAGTCTGGAGGGGGGGGGGGGGGGGGTGGGGGGGGGTGCAGGCATGTGTGGACTTGTTGAGAGAAGAAAGGTGGTGGGGGTGGAAAGTGAGGGTGCTGTTTGTCACCCCACTGGCCACCTGTCGTTGCCACGCTCGGAAAGTAATGACGCTGCATCACGAGTTAAATGATCGAATGAAGCTGGGATATGTTTCTTGTAGTTGTATCGGGCACCTGCTGGGGGAGCCGCGTGTCTTGTCAGTTTAGTACTTTCGGGCCGTACATTATATTAGTTATAACCGTAACCTTTTATTCTGTATGCGAAGACTAGGCGAACAACCCCCCCCCCCCCCCCCCCTTAAAAACAGATTATCTGAAAAAAGTCTTTCCGATAGGGTAGTAAGGTATGCGTGTGTTGCAAGGAGGGTTAGAGTGATCGATGTGATGGTTGTCATGCAAGGTTACAAAACCCCAACGACTCACAAACATCAATAATTAAATAAGGAATACAAAAACAAATAATGATATTAATAAGTAATTAAAAGAGAGCAATCAAGTACGACGTCGGAAAACAAACATGACGAACGGTCAGCCCCCGCAAAACACCCAAACCGCCCCTCATTTCTCACCTTCGCCACCCCCCTCCCTGGTCAGTCACAGACTGTGTGGATGTCAGGGGAGGGAGCAGAGTGTCCCGACCTTACAGCAGTTGCACCAACCCCGGACACAACGAGCTGGACCCTAGCGCTGACCACAAGGTGTGAGGATTACAGAAGGTCCTGCCAGAAAGTGGACAGATGGCCGGAGACCGGGCTGGAGGGGTCATGCAAGCTTGACCAGTCGGCCAGTCCAGCACAACAGGCGGTAATTACTTGCCCCTGTCTCCGCGATAGTCTCCCTTGACAGAGGGGCACGAGGCAGGAGGAGAAAGGGGGGGGGGGAGGGAGAGGGCAGGCTGAGATTCTCGCCCAGACACACGGACTCCCCAACCTCTAATCAACATTCCACTCATTCTTTGCTTCTTCTCTTATGGCTTCTTTCTGTCCCTGTCCTTCTCTCCACCCCACCCCGCCACCCTCAAGACTTCTTTTCGGGTAGCATTACCCCGGGTGGGGAGGACAGAAGAAGCAGGGGTAGAAGAGTGTAGGGGGTGCTACCCTGAAAACCTCTTCCCGGGTACACCCCGTGCGAGGACAGATACGGGGTTGGGTGATGGGGGGTGTCAGGGTGCCACCCCGAAGATTTCTTTCTGAGTAGCCCGGGTGGAGAACAGAAGGAGCAGGCCGGGTGGAGGGGGCTGGGTATGGTAAGAAGGGAGGTTGAGCGATGAAGATTAATGACTCCTTCATATGCCCTCTGCCACCCAGGCTGCGGAGTCGGGTATCCACCCGGGCCTGATGTAGGGGTGGAGCAAGTCGTGCAAATTAGCATGGCCGTGAGCTGCACGCTTTTCACACTCCCCGGCCACAGACATGCAATCAGCATCGGGTGTCGGTAATAAAGGCTGGTGATTGGTGTGGGGAGAGGTTGGAGGGGTGTGTGTGTGTGTGTGTGTGTGTGTGTGTGTGTGTGTTCGTGTGTGTTTTGCTTTATTTGTGTGGGGCCCCTCGTATCTATAAGCTATTCTTCTCTCATTGCCCTTCTTCCTAAGACCCGAACGCTCGTCTAATGGTAAAACCAATTTTAAGGTTGAATACAAATGCATTTGATGTGTTGAAGTAAATAGTTAGGTATTCTGGTATTGTAACGGTTCTGTACGGTACAGATATCACACACGCGCAACCAGTTACACTCAATCACGTACCCGTTAGGTCGAGAAGCCGCTAATGGGCTACTGACCATTTTCATTTTGATGAGGTTGTTTTGAAAAAAGTGTGTGCAGAAAATACCAGCTCAAGTTGCATCTTAGTCACGGGTAAATCATTATGTGTGTAAATCATTATGTGTGTAAATCATTATGTGTGTAAATCGACATGGTCTCGGAAAATGAAAGTACTTTTTGTGAAGAAAACGAACGATTTGTTATTCTCTGCGACATTCTCTCGTGTCATATTGCGGGCTTAGACATTTCTACGAACCACACTGCACTGGTTTTGACAAAGTGCGCTTTCACGGACACTTGGCGCGCATGCGCATAGCAAGGGTTGAAACCACACCTCTGATGACAGTCCGGATTGAGAATCGTTGGAGACATTGCTTGCGTAATGCATTGTATGTAGCGTTTAGATGACATCAATATATTCAAATGTATAAACATTAAAAAAAGAGAAAAAAAGTGCACTTGCTTCGACGTTTATTACGTCTGTTTGTCATGGGGTATTATAAGGCGGGTGGATCTGAGATCGCCTTGTGAAAACGGTTCCAGACAACAACAAAATTCTGGTACACACAGACAACATTTTGCTTCATATAAAACTGGATAAGTGACGATAAATATAGCTAAACACGCACACATGAAATGCAACAGATTTACACATGAAAATGTACAGAGTATTTAGTGCAACAAATAGCCTCGTATGAAACCGCTGAGAGAGAAACGCAGCAGTTGATTTCTCTGTATAAGGGCGATGAGAATGTGTGAGAAATATCGGGACGAGAAGCTCCGTCTGTGAAATGGACGGTTTCGCACATGCGCAACATGCATATGACCCTTATGGGCAGAATATACCTGCGCAGTTTCAGCGGCACAGACGACGCACCGCATATTATTTATGCCGCGATAGGGATTATGACAGGGATTATGACGAGTACTTGGCCTGTTTTCCTTTCATGCAACGTGTAGCGGGCTGGGATAATCTGCAGTGCGTCGTCGGTCCTGCTGAGGTTACATATGTGAGCGGAGCCCCTTACAGTAGTCAAAGCGTACTTATATCTATTGATTATGCCTACATACCCAAGTATACAATACACAGGCCCAGTTCTTGGCTTGCTTACTGTTTCAATCACAACAAGCCCATTACTTATCTTCGCAGACAGTACTTGTACAGGAGAATAATAATTTCAGAACGTCAGTGGAAAACAGTGAACAGTTCTCGCAATGATAAACAGTTAACATATCCACTGTCTTTGTCGCGTCAGGTTTTTCTTGCTACTTTGTTAACCGATACAGGATCAGGGAAGAAAAACGAGTGTTGTGCTATTTCCAACACAACATGACACAAAATATTACACATTTAGAACGCATGAATTCACAAAATGTGACAATGTAGCAGTACTTACCCTTTCCGTGAATATTCACCTGGATGGGAATTGTTGAAATTGTCATTGACGTAGCAAGCACACAGTCAACTCAGATCACCCTTTTTCCTTTGAAAGTGTGAAAACGAAAACAAAATAGATTTGACATAGACCTCCAAACAGGGGCCTGACGGGAGACCTTGTTAAGATTAACTCAGCCGTATTTTTAGAACCTGGTTCAGCCTGGGAAAATAACGAAACTTTCTCATTGAACTGTCCTTGCATCATGGGAAAATATGGAGGGACTGATTCACAGACATGCGAGGAACTCATACACACACGCGCGTACACGCACGCACGCACGCATGCACAGACACACAAGCACGCACGCACACACACACACTCGCGCACACACGCACACACACACACACACACACGCGCACGCACGCACGCACGCACACACACACACACACACACACACACACACACACACACATCGTCGTTACACATGGGCAGACAACAAATTTTTTGATCGTTGTTTACATTTTGTCAAGTTTTGACTGAATGTTTTAACGTAAGAGGATCGAGACGAGGGTCGTGGTGTATGTGTGTGTGTGTGTGTGTGTGTGTAGAGCGATTCAGAGAAAACTACTGGACCGATCTTCATGAAACTTGACATGAGAGATCCTGAGTATGGTATCTCCAGATGTTTTTTTAAATTTTTTTGATAAATGTCTTTGATGACGTCATATCCGGCTTTTCTTGAAAGTTGAGGCGGCACTGTCACGCTCTCATTTTTCAACCAAATTGGTTGAAATTTTTGTCAAGTAATCTTCGACGAAGCCCGGACTTTGGTATTGCATTTCAGCTTGGAGGCTTAAAAAAAATAATTAATGAGTTTGCTCATTAAAGTTGTCATTAAAATCGATTTTTCGCAAAAAGATTTAAAATTGATTGCATCGTATTCTTCATCACATTCTGAATCTAAAAATATATACATATGTCATGTTTACTCTTAAAATGTGATCACAATTAACGAAAATAGATTTTGCTTTCCCGCAGTGGGGCACTGCGGTTATGAAATTAAAGGCCCCTCCTGTTTTTGGAACCGCAGGAGCTTTCTAGTTTGCTGTTGGGTAGATTTTTGGTTCCTCTTTCCTGTCATGCTCTCTTTTTCTTCATGAATTCTTTTCTTTTTTCTGCCTTCTTGCTCATTCACCTGTATTTTTTCCAAAAATCTCTTCTCTTGCCGCTTGTCTCGCGATTCATGTATAGTTTAATCTGTTAGTGTTCTGATGTAAGTCCAGCAGTAGATAGGTTAAGCCTATTTTAACATACTGGAAACTGGTAATCTTCCAGTAGGTATTAATTTAGTTTTACTAAAGCCTGCTGGGACACAAGTAATGGGTTAGTGCATTTGTAAACAGGAATCGCTTGACAAGTGGCCCCCTTCATCCCCCCCTTCCTCGTCCTGATATGGCTCTGCGTAGTCGGCTGGACGTTGTTTTTTTTTTGGTTTAAACATAAGTTTATTTTAACAAAGGTTACAATCATGACATGTATACAAAGTTCACAGAAACAGCAACGTTAAGCAACAAATAAACAAACAAACAAACAAACAAAAGATTTTGCTTTTCATTTAAACTGTACCCTCCCCAATCACATAATTCACCTCCCCCACCTTTTAAACGGAGACAGACATGCAGTATTCCTCAGATTTGAACAGGAAAATTTTGTCCACCGTACACTCGCTCATTAAACGTTCAGGCCGCTTTGAGTAAATCAGAATAAATGCTCTACAAGCCGGACAACAACTTTAACTTCTGCACATCTCCTACCCATCCCTCTTCTTTTATTCATCTTCTTTCCCTCCTTCCTTCCTTTACTGTCTTTCTTTATCATCATTATGCAACGTTCATTACGTTATTAATAGATTTGGTTTATTGAGACAAATTTTTCAGCCGTTACCGCCTTATGTTGTACTGTCATGCAGGAACACCACTATAAGCTTCTAGCTTGTTGCTGTTTCTGTGAACTTTGTATACATGTCATGATTGTAATCTTTGTTAAAATAAACTTATGTTTAAACCAAAATAGATTAATTAATCTTACGATTAAAATTTAAGAAATCGATCCAAAAATGATTTCATCTTATTCTTTATCATTTCCTGATTCCAAAAACATATTGATATGATAGGTTGTATTCAAAACAAGCTCAGAAAGTTAACAATAATACAGAAAAGCGCGCTTTCCTGCTTAGCACAATACGCTACCGCGCTAATCTGGCGTGTCAATATCACTACGTTTTGCACGTGGGAGGTGAGCGATTTCCTTCACGCGGGGATTGACGAAGCTGTACTGTCTTGGTGAAAAAATACAGTGCGTTCAGTTTCATCCCGTGAGTTCGACAGCTTGACTAAATGTAGTAATTTCGCCTTACGCGACTGTTTTTACACCCCCGGTATAGGGGTGTGTATAGGTTTCACTCGATGTGTTTGTGTGTGTGTTTGTGTGTTTGTGTTCGCAAGTAGATCTCAGGTTCTATACATTCCTGAGACGGTCCTTACAAAAATTGGGACCAGTCAAACACACGGTTAGGGAGTTATTGGTGGATTAAAATTATACAAGGACTTATAGAGGCACACCCCTGTTGGTCAAAGGGAAATAACCATTCTCACTGCCACCAACTGAGAAGGTTATTTCCCTTTGACCAACGGGATTTCCCTTTGACGGGGGTGTTTTTCCTATCGGAGGAATTTTTTGTTTTATGTAATTTTATTTCAACGGGCGAAAAATATCTTATGGAGACATATTCCTTCACGATTCGTATACCCTACCCTACCCGAATTCCAAGTCAGAAAAGCCTCGCTGAATGTGCTATTTGTCTGACATAATTTCGTAAAGGTTTCGCAAGAGCATTGATATTGGTAAGTCGCCTGGACCGCTTTGCGAAGTCATCCATTTTAACACGCATTGTTTGCACACGGAAAATATCATTCAGAGCGGAGAAATGTTGACGGAATGTGATTATTGGCGAACAAGAAGTGTGCGTGTGTGTGCGTAGGGGCTGATAGACAAAGAATGAAGTTTAGCGGAGAGTAACGGAAGGGGTGAATAGAAGGCGTGGTGGTGGTGGCGGTGGTGGTGGTTGCTTGATGAGGTCGTGGGGGAACAAAAACATGAATGAAGTTAGGTAGGAGAGGGGTGGACGGAAGGCTGGGTAGGGGTTGTGGGGATGATGGTGGGGGTGGTGGGGAAAGAATGACGTTAGGTGGAGATTATGGGGTGGACAGAAGGTAAAGACTTGGTCGGTGGGGGGGGGGGGGGGGGGGGGTAGACAGCACTGAGTTGAGTGACAGAGAATAAGGCGATAATGGCCGAATTCCAGGCCCCCGCTCTTTCCATCTCGAGACCAGCACGGTACCGAAGGTGGTGAAGTGTTTATCTCCTGACACAATGCCGGGACAGGTAATACTGTCCATATCTTGGCACTGTTCCGCGACTTAGTGCAAGTGTAACTACGATAGTTGATCTACCCACATGGGTTTTTCCAGCCCGATGTAGGTCTGTAAGATAAGTAAAAGTTCAGGGCCAGGGGTAGCTGTCATGTCGCTTTCGCAAATCCGTGATCTTGTGTGAAGTCCGTTTGCGTCTCCGCGAAGCTCGTTCAACTACGCACTTGCTGCAAATCTTTTTTTTTCGATGAGTCTCCGCGAAGCTCTTTCTATGACTCAAGTTTTGCCGTAAATGATTGTGTGGATCACGCCAGCTTCTTTTACCGTTACATGTCAACGATGTCCATTGCAAAGCAAAAGAGAGAATGGAGATTACAGATAAAAAGACAGTCAGAGGTGTTCCCATTGACACATTAATCTTCTCGATAACTAAAACACACACACACACACACACACACACACACACACACACACACACACACACACACACACACACACACACACTCACTCACTCACTCACTCACTCACTCACTCACTCACTCACTCACTCACTCACTCACACACACAACACACACACACACACACACACACACACACACACACACACATACTCACACATAAGCACGCTTGCACGCACTCTCCTTCGCAAGCTCACACGCGCATGCACAAAGACACAGACACATACGCACACGCGCGCACACATACACAAACACGTGCAAACTCACGCGCGCACGCACGCGTTAAGATATTTACTGGTACATGTATCACGCAAACGACAGACAAGTGACATAATTATATTTCCAGAACGGGAATGGAAAACAAAAAGACAACAACATTAACAACAAACAAACAAACAAACACGTGCCACATTTACTGTGAGGGTAAAGAAATCAACATAAAGAGAACTTGAGATTGTCGTACTCAATAGTACCACGCACTGGGGACAGGGTGTCTGTCTTCCCTTCACTCACGACGCCGCAGACGATCACGTGCCACGATCTACTTGCGTTGTAACTCATCTTTTAAAGTTACGTCGCGGAGAACTTCTGTGGACATGATAACCGCCCCAGCACTTTCGCTTTTTTTTTTTTTTTTTTTTTTTTTTTTGCGAGTTGGGTACACTACCACCCCGACCCCCCTCAGCATACAGGATTTTGCTTATGACAGTAAACAAGGTGAGAGTGCCTGGGGTGAAAACGACCTCCCTCGCTGGGTTTTTGTCACCCGTCAATGGGTTGAAAGGCGCTGAGCCAGGGACTGGGGGCATTACACGATCACACTGTGTGTTTGTCTCTCTGTTACACTCTCTCTTTCTGGCTGTCTCTCGTAGACTGTCTAATTACACCCCCGGTATAGGGGTGTGTATAGGTTTCGCTCGATGTGTTTGTTTGTGTGTTTGTTTGTGTGTTTGTGTTCGCATATAGATCTCAAGAATGAACGGACCGATCGTCACCAAACTTGGTGAACAGGTTCTATACATTCCTGAGACGGTCCTTACAAACATTGGGACCAGTCAAACACACGGTTAGGGAGTTATTGGTGGATTAAAATTATACAACGACTTATACATTGACATCTTCATGGTCAAAGGGAAATAACCAGGGAAATAACCATTCTCACTCAGTCACTGCCACCAACTGAGAAGGTTATTTCCCTTTGACGGGGGTGTTTTTCCTACCTCTTAGGAATTTCTTGTTTTCTGTGTCTTTCTGCTGTGTGTGTGTGATGAGAGAGAGAGAGAGAGAGAGAGAGAGAGAGAGAGAGAGAGAGAGAGAGAGAGAGAGAGAGAGAGAGAGAGAGAGAGAGAGAGAGAGAGAGAGGATGCAGTGTTTCAGGGCAAATTTGTTTTGAACATGAAAATTAAAAGGCTTTATTCATCCCTTTGACACCTGCTAAAAGCACGAACACTCTTTGACAAATTGCCCCCTCCCACACCCTCCACGCCTCCAGCCACTCTCTTCACAAACAAATATCGAAAATAGGTCTTTGCCCAGTGTGAACTTGAAAGCAACGTGTTGTGTTTACTGTTCCCGTTCAAGTTGTACAACGTATACAAAACGAGGTCATGTGACCTGGCATGTGCCCAAAATTCTCGAAGGCCGATTCTTTTTCTCAGAAAGTACATTTTAGACGAATTCTAGGACATAAATAACTTAGAAACCGTCTCTAAAAGTAATGTTAAAGTGCTAAAAGTTAACACACAACACTTTCATTTTGCAATACAAGACAGTACGTGTCACGTGGTATCCGGCTAGCCTAGTTTGAATGAAAGCAAAGGTTTTCTAACAGTTCTGTCGTGTTCATAAAAGTTCTTTTGATTTCAGCTTTAGGACTTGTTTGCAATGTAATTTATACCATGTTTTAATTGTCGGAAGCGCATATGTTTCTTACAAATCAATGTATTGCATTATTTTCAGTCTCTGTGTTCTGTTTTGGCTAAGGTATACTCTGCTGAATGCACAGACTCAACTTAGTATTATGTTGCTGAAATGTTTATATTTAGAGACTGAAGGAAAGCTCATTTTTCATTGGTGTTGCAAAGCAGTTAAAATTATATGCTGCGAAGTTGATATCCACACGAAGATTTCCTTTCACTGATAACAGTCTTGACACACCCAGTGATATTATTTTCTTTCTTTCTTTCTTTCTTCTTTTGACGATACAGCTGGGTTTTTTTAAGAACGCGCTTTTGGGAGTAGACGTACATACATTATATGATAAGAACCCAAGATTTCTGAGATCTTCCACAAGACAAAGAACCCAAATCTTCTGAAATCTTGCGAAAGACAAAGGTCTTAAAAAGAAAGTGCCATGAACAGCACAACAGCTTTCTCGAAATGTTCACATATGCGGAGAATGCACACATCGCATGCACACATATGTACATGATGATGGACCCATACAGTCACACAGTCATTCTGTCAGCTCAGCTGATTCAATCTCAGGAATGCATGCGTTGTGGACACTTTTTTTGACCGATTTTTAAAGTTTAGGTCACGTTCAGGTTTCGCCGAAGACACTATTTTAAAGTGGCTAATTTCATCAGCAGCCCGAAATAGCGCCAGCAGGTATTTGACTGAAGGAGGGGGAGACACTTGATTCCCTGTACTGTGTAATACCATAGTCGGGGTCCTCTTCTTCTACCTGTCCATTCATAACTGGGGCCTGTACAGGTAAAACTTGCGTCACACCATAAAATAGATCAGGTCACTGGGACATCTGTGTGTGAGAGAGAGAGAGAGAGAGAGAGAGAGAGAGAGAGAGAGAGAGAGAGAGAGAGAGAGAGAGAGAGAGAGAGAGAGAGAGGGGGTGGGGGGTGGGGAGAGAATTCATTCATTCCCCCGCTGTTGTTATGAATGAAATGAGCGCATGAGTACACTTACTCCCGATGACAGCACCTGCCTCGGGTTTGTTTAGTTGCTCTCTCTCTGCATAGTTCTATGCGTTCATGTATGTGAGCTTGCATACATATAGATATATTGCTCGAATTGAGAAGAAACCTTGCTGGCTAAATCTCGTGTCAGTAAAATTAAGAAAGGAAACCTATAGTTTTGCGCACAGAACTCAGAGCTTACATCAGTTCTAATTGTAGTCGATATGACTCTTACTCAATAGTTTAACAAGTGAGAGCGATGGTCGCACAAGTCAGTGTCTCTTGACCACACGGAGCACGTGATATAGGGCTTTGTTGATATTTTAACACAAGGGAGGATAGTCGCTTGATAGAATAGCGTTTGATACACGTCGAGATAAGAGGCAACTTGGGATTAAAGGGATGTTACCATCCCAGAGCAAGAAAAACACAAATATAATCATGAGTCCAAGCCAGACATGAGCAAGCTGAAAAAGTCTAGCATGCTGCCAGACACGCACGCACGCACGCACGCACGCACGCCCACACACACACACACTAACACACACACACACTAACACACACAGACACACACACTAACACACACATACACACACAGACACACACACTAACACACACACATACACACACACTAACACACACAGACACTCACACTAACACACACACACACACAGTTCCTTTGACTTTTGTGGGATTAAGTCAGCACCCCGTTTTGGAACACTCTGCCCCAGTTTACAGTGAAGAAATGTCAGGTTATCTTCAATCTTTTGTTGAATATTTTAAAGACCACTTTGATGGAGGGACAGTCGGAATGTGAAGAGGAGAGGGAGGTGTCTGCTAAAGTTACTCATGATGAAATCGACTGATCACACAAATCAGAAACAAATAGACTTTAACGTGTGAACGTGTGTGTTTGTCTTGCATTAAACGTTCCGGATAAATGCCCTTTCTTGGTTTTGGACGACTGATCACAGTGTTCACAGTGTTTGAGTTTGAATTGTTTTTACCTGCTTTCTTTGATATCTTTCTTGGGCTTTGGACAGGTTTTGTTTTGGATAAACAGAAATGAAGGCCAGTAGCGCCATTGTTCTATCAGTAGTGGCAGGATTGATTGCGTTCCTGGCAACTTGCTTTTACCATCGTCTGAAGTATGCTATTCTGGATACTGTCACTGTCTTGTGGGACTTGCGTAGATGATAACCTCACCACCAATGTCCAGTTACCGTTGTTTTTGTTGGATGGTTTATTTATTTGGTTATTTACTCAGGCAGATTACTTAAAACATGCTTCTTTCTCTTTTCCCATGACACAAAAACAAACTGTAAACAATCAAGCAAACAGACAAGCAAGCAAACAAACAAGTATGCTAGTTTTAAGTTCTAAATTAAATACTACTACTAATAAAATGATGTTATATATCCGATTTTACATTTAAAGATTGTCAGTGTGTGTTAATATTTGAAATGTATACTAACCAAGCGTGCGACTGAAAACATTACTTACCTCAGGTAGTTTGCAAATGTGTGAATGTTTGCAGGCATGAGTATGTTAAGTGTACAGACTTTCAAACTTAACATTATGTTACGATTCCCTGTTCTGTCAACACGTGCACCAACAACTTTAAAGGAGGTTCACCCTAGCGGCCGGGAGAGAGAGAGAGAGAGGGGGGGGGGGGGGGGAGGGGGGGGGGAGGGACGGACGGATGGAGATTGTGCTTTTGTTCTGTAAACGATGCAGTTAATCAAAGCTGCAGAGAAGGAAGTTAAATCAAGTCATCCTTGTTGAATGCGAGTTATGCAGCGTCACATAATTTGATAGCGTAATGACGTAGTTGGCCTGCCATACACACACACACACATTGTCCCGTAGACTACATGGTGTTGTTCACGTGCTACGGTTTACCTGACTGTCGACACTGTGGCTCTGGATGGCTTCCACCTGTCCCCGTCAGGCTTCAACACGGCTACCTTTGATGGCTATCAGAACAACACCTACATGTATATGTATCCCATCGGCTGCATGAGTCATCTCACGATGTCTACCTTCTTCTACCATCTGTCCCTCACCATAAACTTAGATAGACTCTCTCTCTTTCTCTCTCTCTCTGCGCCCCCCCCCCCCCACACACACACACACCACCGACACAGAGTGAAGAAGGTATAGATCGAACGCTGCTTTCTTCCAGGCACAATCTCCACCTCCCTCGGTTGGTCTCTCTCTCTCTTTCTCTCTCTCTCTCTCTCTCTCTCTCTCTCTCTCTCTTTCTTCTCTCTCTCTCTCTCTCTCTCTCTCTCTCTCTCTCTCTCTCTCCAATATACAGCATTTGTTTTCTTTGGGCATTCTTTTTTTTTCATATCGTCGCCGCCAAGTTTCTTTGACTTGGATTGCTGTTGTTGTGGTTTGGAGGGGTGGGGGTTAGGTGGGGGGGATGAGGGTGGTAATGGTGACCACTGCTTGAGCAGTAAATTGTAATATAGCTTGAGAATTGTACAATGACCGTTTGTGTCTTTTTTTATTTCTTTGTTTTTTGATTGTACTGCTTATTATACTAACAACTTACATGAAAGAATATATTAATATTTCTTTCATGATATTTTTAAATTGTGTTTATTGTTTCTGCTGAAATCAGCGTTTTTAAAGACAAACACTGGAGCAATGTTTATTTCAATTTATATAAGTGGAAATTATGTAGATTTTGAACTAGTAAGCTATTCTCTGGCACCTTTCCATCCACATTCAAACAGTCCATTGTCCTCCCCCTTCTCAAGAAACCGTCCCTAGATCCGAACACCCTGAAAAACTACCGTTCTGTCAGCAACCTCTCCTTCCCCTCCAAGATCACTGAAAAACTTGTTCTTTCTCAACTCTCTGACTATCTTCACTCTCACAACCTCTTTCCTACCACACAGTCCGCCTACCAAGCAACCGGCACGGTTGGCCTAGTGGTAAGGCGTCCGCCCCGTGATCGGGAGGTCGTGGGTTCGAAACCCGGCCGGGTCATACCTAAAACTTTAAAATTGGCAATCTAGTGGCTGCTCCGCCTGGCGACTGGCATTATGGGGTTAGTGCTAGGACTGGTTGGTCCGGTGTCAGAATAATGTGACTGGGTGAGACATGAAGCCTGTGCTGCGACTTCTGTCTTGTGTGTGGCGCATGTTAAATGTCAAAGCAGCACCGCCCTGATATGGCCCTTCATGGTCGGCTGGGCGTTAAGCAAACAAACAAACCAAACCAAAAGCCTACCGAGCAGGTCACAGCACCGAGACAACGCTTGTTCGTGTCATGAATGACCTCCTCCGCGCGATGGATGGTGGTAATCTCTCCATTCTCACCCTACTTGACCTCTCAGCAGCTTTCGACACATAGACCATCAGATACTTCTTGACCGCCTCCATCTCTCTTTCGGACTTTCAATCCTATCTCTCAGACAGAACACAGACAGTCTCAGCAGGCAACCACACTTCCAAAACTTCCACCCTTTCACTGGGAGTTCCTCAAGGATCTGTCCTCGGGCCAGTCCTTTTCATCCTCTACACCAAACCTCTATCAACTCTCATCAGCCACCACTCGGTTTCCAGTCAAACCTTTGCAGATGACACACAACTCCGGGGCTCTTGCCCCCCGGATCAGCTCGATTCCACCATCCGCCGCGTGCAGAACTGTGTCGACGACGTCAAGCGCTGGATGACCTGCAACAAACTTAAACTAAACGACGACAAAACCGAAGTCCTCCTCATCCACCCTAAAAACAAGCCTCTCCCTCCTTCTGTTCCTTCTTCTATCTCTGTAGGCAACTCTGACATCAAACTCTCATCCTCTGCTAGAAACCTTGGAGTGACCTTCACAGACACCTTCTTCATGGACAAGCACATCACGAACATGTGCAGATCCGCATACACTGAGATCAGAAAAATTAGCAGCATTAGACATCTTCTTTCCTTTGACGCCACCAAAACTCTTGTCTGCTCTCTCATTCTCTCCAAATTTGACTACTGCAACGCTCTACTCACAGGCATTCCCCAGCACCTCACAGACAAACTTCAGAAAGTCCAAAACACAGCAGAATAGAAACACGACCACATACAACCACTCATGCAACAACTCCACTGGCTTCCTATACCTTTCCGCATCATACACAAGACCACCAACATCTGCTGCAACTCTTTCACTGATCCTCACTTTCCTGTCTATCTTTCTGAACTCTTGCATCCTTACACTCCATCCAGACAGCTTCGCTCATCCACTGACAGCAGAATACTTTCCATCCCACCACCAAAACCAAAACCACTGCAGGCGATCGTTCT
This sequence comes from Littorina saxatilis, assembly GCF_037325665.1. Classification (NCBI taxonomy): domain Eukaryota; kingdom Metazoa; phylum Mollusca; class Gastropoda; order Littorinimorpha; family Littorinidae; genus Littorina; species Littorina saxatilis. Next base: position 55,295,522 of record NC_090250.1, on the reverse strand, counting down.
TTCTCCTTTTCCGCTCCCACTCTCTGAAATCAACTTCCCCACCCCATCTGTCACTGTGAAACCTCTTCTACTTTCAAAAAGACCCTTAAAACCCACCTTTTCAAGTCTCCTTACAATACCTAAAGCACACGCCTGCCTCGTGATATGATTTTATCTGCCAGCATTTTTAAATAAACTCATTAGTTATCACCATATATCCGTACTACTGTTGTTTGTAAAATATGTTTTAAACGCTGACTTAATTCTTTTTATGTATTTAAATATTTGTAGAATTTACTCTGTGTGTGTGTGTGTGTGTGTGTGTGTGTGTGTGTGTGTGTGTGTGTGTGTGTGTGTGTGTTTGTGTATGTGTGTGTGAGTGCATGTGTGTGTGTGTGTGTGTATGTGTGTGTGTGTGTGTGTGTGTGTGTGTGAGTGCACGTGTGTAAGTGTGTATGTGCGCTTGTGTGAGGTTGGGTGTGTGTCAAAATGTGTTGTGCAATATGGCATGAAAATCTTTTTAGATTTGTTGTTAACAATTACAGCTTTGTATTCCATGTTTATTATTTTTTACGAAGTAATTATAGTAAAATAGTCTTGTTTCTTATTTGTTCGACCCTCTAAGGATTATGGAGTTTTATGCACTGCCTTTCATAGTTAACTAAACTTTTGAATTTGAAATAGCCCATTGCAGTTGGTGTAGGCCTTAAGCTTATTTAAATCGCTTGTCCAGTATTTAATTTAATTCTCTATTTTTTGTATGAACTCAAATGTTTAGTGTTCTTACTCTTAGTATGTCTTGCTAGGCTAAGTTCTATTTAATCAGAGTATGTCTGCGTGTGCTTATACCTAGTGATATTGTAAAGCGCATAGTGCTTTTAGTTATGCGCTATAGAAATCTCCTTAATAAATAAATAAATAAATAGCAAATAGCATTTTCTTTATTTACAGCATATACACACATCCTCTGTCATTAGTTAAGTTACTTTTTATCGAATAACATTTTTTTAAATAATTTAATGGATAACTGCATAATATGATCGCATACTTAAACAAGGAAATTTCAAAGGTTCCAGTAGGTGATTAAATAAGGTGTGTTAACCTACTTCAATTTAGTTGCAGGAACATATTTAGATATCTCGTCAGTAATTTAATTCTTATTCTTTGGCCAGAAACTTTGGAGAAAGCTGGCAAAATCAATGTAAATACATGAGAGACAAAATTTGTGTATGAAAAAAAAGCAGAAGAAATAATAGATAATATTAATATATTATAATTTAATTAATGTATATGCTTGGTGCCGATTTGACCATCCTCGTTTATTTTGATGACACCTCATCCCCCCCCCCCCCCCCAATCCTTTCTTCAGGTGCAACTTGTTCAGTATATATTTTTTTATAAAGGGTGGACGACTCTCTCTCTTTCATTTTCTTTCTCTCTCTCACTTAATTTCTTTTAATCTTAACCCATTTATTCTTTCTCTGCTATTATTGTTTCTACTATTAAAATTATTCAATCTATCTGTGAGGTGGAGCTGAAATTTAATATTTGTATTTACTTTTTAGGTTTATACCATGCTCCCCCCCCCCCCCCCCCCCCCCCCCCCCCCCCCACTCCAGTCCTAACTCTCACCCGATCCCCCACATTTATTTTAACTTCATTACAATTTGTTTGAAGGTGAGTAAATTCTTCTTCTTGTCGTTCGCTGTTCATTTTGCGATTTGCGTGGATCTGTGGTTGGTTAAGGTGCGCCTGTTGGCCCAGATCCTCCGACTTCAGCCTTTAGGTTTCTTTCAGGGTTACCCCGCCCTTAGTTCCTGGCTCAAAAACCTAACCCTGTCAACACATGTCAGTAAATTAATGTGAAGATTTACGTTGGAACTTGTTCTGTTTTCAGAGCCTCACTCAGGTTTTCGCATCGCGTTCAACATGTTCGACACGGATGGCAACCAGAAAGTCGACAAGGGAGAGTTCCTGGTGGTGAGTAGCCTTTTCATTTCCCAACACAATCTTGTTCTACTCTACATGATAGTGTACACTTGAAAGCACACACACTTTTCTTGTCTATGGTCTTCTTGTCCATATGATCATTTTCTCTTTGTAAAAGTTTTGTAGTCTTTGTTTTATGTCAGTCACAGTTTTTTTGTATCAGTGTTGATGTAAACATTATGTACATGTAGTTTTATTTTCTTCTTTTTTTCTGCATCATGATCGCACTGATATGTAGGGTTTAAAGTATGTCTGTTACCCTTCAGAGAATTATCCATTGTTATTTTAATTGAAAGACATGTTGCACAGCAACCGCAAGGTTAGACGAAAGGAAAAGTTACCAGAGGCTGTTTCAGGGGCTTTATCTGTATTTATTTAATTTTATTTTATAATTCTTCATATTATTCATTTATTTACATTGATTTATTTTTGCCATAGTAGAGGATGTTTTTTTTATTGGGTTATTGGGTGTTGAATAGGTATTTAAATAAGTATAAATAGAAAAAATTAAACACAGGAATGCTTTCTTCTCTAGTGTATTTGGATTAGAATAGGGTGGAGATGGGGGTGGTTTTGGTGCGGGGGTTTTTAAGGGGGACAAGAGCATGATTTCATCAGAGATCAGTGGTTTGTTGATATGTACACGGGGATTAAAGGATGATATTTTTGGCTTGAGGATTATCATTTTCAACATGTGTGGGTGAAGTGTTTTGCAGCTTGAGTTGCATGTGAGGGGTGGTGTCAATACTGTTGGTTGATGTGGTTATTTTATGTGTTGGTACTTGGCTGTGTGAGTGTGTGTGTGTGTGTGTGTGTGTGTGTGTGTGTGTGTGTGTGTGTGTGTATGTGTGTGTGTGTGTGTGTGAGAGAGAGAGAGAGAGAGAGAGAGAGAGAGAGAGAGAGAGAGAGAGAGAGAGAGAGAGAGAGAGAGAGAGAGAGAGAGAGAGAGAGAGAGAGAGAGAGAGAGAGAGAGAGAGAGCTCAACTGTGTTTATGCAGGGCAGATGAGCTTTGTTGCGGACTTGATTCAGTGCAGTCTTATTTCAGCCATGTCTAATTATCAAGCCAACCTTTAAACATGAAAACTTGGACAATTCAAATAAAGTAATCAATAGAAGAAAATAACGGGTGGAGTTCCATCAGCACTCACAGTGTTCCAAGGGAGATGACTATTGAACAGTCCTGAAAGTAATAACAAATAGTTATGCCCCTTGAGTGAAGCATACATCCCAAGTCTCTCCATCAACACTATGATAAGGTTTCTTTTACTTCAATGCATAAAGGTACACAAGTATATACAAGTAAATAATGAAGAAAATAATAAAAAGAAATTAAGACAAAACATTGTGCAAAACAGAAATATATTATTTCAAAAAACAACAACAAGCCTATTTTGTTGCTGATCTCTGTATATATTCTGATCAAGTAAAACAACAACCCTATTATGTTGCTGATCTCTGTATATATTCTGATCAAGTAAAACAGTAACAACAGAATTACATACTTGTACATACACTTATCTTGGAGTTATCAGTAAAAACTCAGAGAAGAAGTTGTCAAAATACAACTGTATTGACTAAAAAGTCACACTCAAATTCAGTTATTTAAAACCTGCTTTGAACGAGAGCCTTGGAAAAGCTTCTCTGTGAATTAAAAAATGTTACGGTAAAATGCACCAAGTTATATAAGCTTGCGCCAAATATATCTGGCTATGTAATAAGGAATAGGCAGAGGTCTTCACAACCAGCGTACTGTGCCATCTTGTGTCTTCACTCAAACCACAGCACATCTAGTCTGTCAAGATGAAAATGGACTTGATCAAATCTCAACATCAAACCATTCAGTCTAACCATTTGACCCCCCCCCCCCCACCCACCCTCCTGCCTTTAGTTGCAAAACTAAATGTTCATACCAGCTCATCATGGCCTGAGTGCTCCCTCTGTCCAGAAGCATTGTGCAGAAAATCCATCAAGTGAACTTAACTGTGACATAGTATCATTATAACTAGAAGAGAACATCATATGGGGTATACTTTTATTTAAGTTAAGGTAAATGACCCTCAAGTATATTTGGGAATAAATTAGCTCGTTTGTTTTGTAGCCCTCTCTGATTATTTTTTTCCCATGTGAAAACAAAATCAGATTTTTACAAGTACGAAAGCATGTAGAATGGTTTTTATTCCAGGTAGTAGTTGTGTAATCTTTTTTCCCCATCATCACAGGCAGTTTCTGTAACTTGAAAATCAATGATAATAAATTTATATTGGCAGCTTGTTTTTTTGCTTTGATTTGCTTTTGATAAACAGGCATGGGAATTGTCCGCCAAAAGGCAAATTTCCGCCAATTTTTTTTTTTGTTCCGCCAAAAAGCAAGTGTCCGCCGAAAAAATAAATGGGGGAGGCAAAAATGGTTCTAAAAACTGAATTTAATGGCAAACTTACTTAGAAGACACCAAATTGCACCATTTGGGTTCTTTGGAGAAAAAAAATTCCGGGGGGGGGGGGGGGGGGGGGGCATGCCCCCGAACCCCCCTAGCAGGGCTAGGCGCTAATCGCGCTGTCGACTTTGCCATTACTTACAAATGTTCAGCCTTTTTTACTTTTTTCAATTCCCATGCCTGGATAAAAATTTAACAGCAGTTGACGTGCAAAATAATATCGTTGCACAACTCACAGACATTGAATTTTACGTAAATTCTTAATTCATGATTTTCCATTTGAAATGTAAAAGCATCAGAACCTATTCTCGAGATTCATGCAAATCTGTTCAAAAAATATTCAAGGTTTATATATTGGTATGAATGCAATTTCCTGTCCGCTGCGGTTTATACCTAGTTTTTTAGTGCAGATTTTGACAAATAAAAATAACCCTTCAGCGTTTTACAGTAAAAGTGGAGATTTGAGAATCCCATGTCTGAATTACACATTATATCCTTGGCCTTAAGGTTAAGTGGCCTGGCAATCAGGTGTGGCTAACATTGTAGTACCTTTCACGCCTGCTGTTGAAATAAAAGACAAAAAGTGCATTCACTGGGCCATTGAAATCAAAATCAAAAGTCTGATAAAAAAAATAACAAAATGCCAAGTGCATTCGATGGGCCCTTGAAATAATATGGAAAAATAATGTCATGATCTGATAGCCCTATTCCTCATCTAAACTGGAGCTGGCCCATGAACGACAAAAATAATAAGAAGAAATATCATTATGTGGGTCTAACTTGCAATCATCTTGAAGTTTTGGCTTGAAGCCGCTGTTTATGAGAAGCTTAAAGTAGAGCTTAACACAAATATTGTATTAATTTAAGTCCAGAAATCAGAAGTAATTATATGATAGATTTTTTGCAGTGAAATTAAGATACATTAGACTGTACTAATTTGCAATTAAGATTTTGGGATGGTAAAAAGGGCAGAATGATTTTCATTTAAATTACGGTTTATTTTGGTTTATGATTTTCACAATTTGGGTGAATTTTCTTTTCTTTGTACAGTTTTATGTGTCTTTCTGTATCTCACAGTATTCTAAACTGTAGACCATCCCATGCAGTATGCTGCTAGATACAGTATTTGATGGATTACAAGACGCACCGTTTTATAAGCCGCACCCCCAACTTTTAACAAAAAAATTGGGACGAGCCACGTATAGGCCGCGTCACTATATTAGCCGCCGTAAAAAAAAAAAAAAGTCAGATCGTGTCAATCAATCAAAACAACCAGGCAAACGGTATTTGGCGAAATCAGCTCCACTCCCCGCGGGTTAGGGGGAGTCTCATATTGGTTGGGACGAGAAAGAATTTACCCGATGCTAACGGTTCTGTTTCTCCTTTTACCCTTGTTAAGTGTTTCTTGTATAGAATATAGTCAATGTTGTAAAGATTTTAGTCAAGCAGTATGTAAGAAATGTTAAGTCCTTTGTACTGGAAACTTGCATTCTCCCAGTAAGGTCATATATTCTACTACGTTGCAGGCCCCTGGAGCAATTTTTGGATTAGTGCTTTTGTGATCAAGAAACAATTAACAAGTGGCTCTATCCCATCTCCCCCCTTTCCCCTATCCCATCTCCCCCCTTTCCCCGTCGCGATATAACCTTGAATGGTTGAAAACGACGTTAAACACCAAATAAAGAAAGAAAGAAAGAAATCGGCTCCTAGAATAAACAAGTGAAACAAAGAAGAAAAGTGAAAAAGTTTAAAGAAAAATATCACACACACAATTTGCAACCAACACACACATGTAGTCCCGCCCAGAATAAGCTTTTTTTGGATGATTTACGGCTTTTGCGCACATTTCGAGCAGACGAAAACACAACATGGCGGCTCGCGCTACTCAAACTATCGCAAGACACAAAAAAACAAAATTTCGCGCGCGCGAGATCCTGATACATCCGGTGTTACTTTGTACGCTATCTTGTCACGACGACTTGTTGACAAACGAAGATTCGCGAAGGAAAGAGAAAAGCGCCAAGTCTTGAGTAGAGAGCTAATAAAGTACCGGTAATCGCTAATCGAGCGAAATGAAAATCCGCGGCGACTTCCATTAGGTGAATGCTATTCAAGTTCAGGTAACGTTTTAGCCGCATCTTTTTATAAGCCGCAATGCGATTTTTTTTGAAAAAAAGTCGCGGCTTGTAGTCCGTCAAATACGGTAATGCTTTTCTTGCTTCCACAGACATTTGAAAAATAAAGATTAACACATTATAATCAGTCCTGAAAAATATGAATTAATGTGCACACTAATATACATTAGTGAGACAACGTCTGACATTGTCTAAAAGAATGTAGCAGAAACAAAGAAGATAACGTTAAAAATCACTCATGAAAAGTATGCATTAGCTTGAGTAAATTAGTATACATAAAATAAATAAATCCCTGCGCTTAGAACTGTACCCACTGAATACGCGCGATATAAGCCTCATATTGATTGATTGATTAAGATGTCCACTATTCCCAAATAGAATTACAGCCAAGTTGTGTCAGCTATGCACCTATTGGCTGTGTCATACTAGCGATTCATCTAACTAATCCACTTTCAGGATTAATATTATTCTCTTACAAAAAGGGGGGATCCATGATTCTTAATCTTTTCCATCCAGCGTGTCCTCTTTCACACATCAGCATGGGATGTTCTACAGAAACGGGGTTGAGACATCATTGATGCACCATACTTTCGCTGAAGGGGTCTATGTCGACCAAAAGAGTGGGATTCCCTGTTGGTGGAGTTCTTATAGAGGAGAGTACGATAGCGCTCAATCTTGCGCGAAGTGCGTGACTGCCGTAAACCGATTTGAGTTACCTTAGCGTTACTTCCCCTTCCAAAAGGGCGGTCCCACAGAAAAATCTGTTAAAATTCCTGAATTCGCAGGCAGCTTTCAGAAATTCAGAAATATCAAAAAAGATCGAAAAACTTCAAATTCTACTTATGTCGCTAAGCGGCATCACGTGACTTTTAGTGAGATCAGTGAAACGCTACAGGAACTCCACCCTGTGGGGAACTCCACCTACAGGGAATCCCACTCTTTTGGTCGACATAGACCCCCATCAGCCATACTTTCCGTTTCATGATCATTTGCACGATTCATGCAGTATGGGGTTGTGTCGTACTGCACTGGTTCCGTTCTGTTTATTTTTTCTTGTCCTGTCTTTTTCAGTTGGAAAACTTCTTCATTCTCCCCAAACACGAAAGAAAGTTTGTGCCCCGGGATCAGGGCAAGCTGCAGCAAATGCTAGATGTATGCACCGGGTCTTGACTCCTTTGTCCCTGGATATTGTAGTCAATGGAACGTAACCTAGACGTCAGTGTGGCCCTCAAGGGCTGACATGGAATAATCCACCTGTATGCTAGCATGCCAGAAGCGTAGTCCAAGCTACAAGCACGTAGACGTTGTAAGAATGCAGAAATTTTCATGCAAGTAGAGCTAGTCGAGAAGCTTTAAGAAACGATCATGCAGGCTGTTGAGAATGTTTCGTGATACACGAATTCCGAAAATAATTCTGTTGGGTCTGTATGGGTTGTGAAAGAGTGTATACCCTTGCGTTTGAGGGGACAAAGAATAACCCACGGGCCAGTCACTAGCGAGGGGATAAAGAATAATCCACAGGCCAGTCACTAGCGAGGGGATAAAGAATAATCCACGGGCCAGTCACTAGCGAGGGGATAAAGAATAATCCACGGGCCAGTCACTAGCAAGGGGATAAAGAATAATCCACGGGCCAGTCACTAGCGATGGGACAAAGAATAACCCACGGGCCAGTCACTAGCGAGGGGATAAAGAATAATCCACGGGCCAGTCACTAGCGAGGGGACAAAGAATACTCCACGGGCCAGTCACTAGCGAGGGGACAAAGAATACTCCACGGGCCAGTCATTAGCGAGGGGACAAAGAATAATCCACGGGCCAGTCACTAGCAAGGGGACAAAGAATCCTCCACGGGCCAGTCACTAGCGAGAGGACAAAGAATAATCCACGGGCCAGTCACTAGCGAGGGGACAAAGAATACTCCACGGGCCAGTCATTAGCGAGGGGACAAAGAATAATCCACGGGCCAGTCACTAGCGATGGGACAAAGAATAATCCACGGGCCAGTCACTAGCGAGGGGACAAAGAATACTCCACGGGCCAGTCACTAGCAAGGGGACAAAGAATAATCCACAGGCCAGTCACTAGCAAGGGGACAAAGAATAATCCACAGGCCAGTCACTAGCAAGGGGACAAAGAATACTCCACGGGCCAGATACTAGCGAGGGGACAAAGAATAATCCACGGGCCAGTCACTAGCGAGGGGATAAAGAATAATCCACGGGCCAGTCACTAGCGAGGGGACAAAGAACAATCCACGGGCCAGTCACTAGCGAGGGGACAAAGAATAATCCACGGGCCAGTCACTAGCAAGGGGACAAAGAATAATCCACGGGCCAGTCACTAGCGAGGGGATAAAGAATAATCCACGGGCCAGTCACTAGCAAGGGGACAAAGAATAATCCACAGGCCAGTCACTAGCAAGGGGACAAAGAATAATCCACAGGCCAGTCACTAGCGATGGGACAAAGAATAATCCACGGGCCAGTCACTAGCGAGGGGACAAAGAATAATCCATGGGCCAGTCACTAGCGAGGGGACAAAGAATACTCCACAGGCCAGTCACTAGCGAGAGGACAAAGAATAATCCACGGGCCAGTCACTAGCGAGGGGACAAAGAATAATCCACGGGCCAGTCACTAGCGAGAGGACAAAGAATAATCCACGGGCCAGTCACTAGCGAGAGGACAAAGAATAATCCACGGGCCAGTCACTAGCGAGGGGACAAAGAATACTCCACGGGCCAGTCACTAGCGAGGGGACAAAGAATAATCCACGGGCCAGTCACTAGCGATGGGACAAAGAATAATCCACGGGCCAGTCACTAGCAAGGGGACAAAGAATAATCCACAGGCCAGTCACTAGCGAGGGTACAAAGAATAATCCACAGGCCAGTCACTAGCAAGGGGACAAAGAATAATCCACAGGCCAGTCACTAGCGAGGGTACAAAGAATAATCCACGGGCCAGTCACTAGCAAGGGGACAAAGAATAATCCACGGGCCAGTCACTAGCGAGGGGACAAAGAATACTCCACGGGCCAGTCACTAGCGAGGGGACAAAGAATACTCCACGGGCCAGATACTAGCGAGGGGACAAAGAATAATCCACGGTCCAGTCACTAGCGAGGGGACAAAGAATACTCCACGGGCCAGTCACTAGCGAGGGGACAAAGAATACTCCACGGGCCAGTCACTAGCGAGGGTACAAAGAATAATCCACAGGCCAGTCACTAGCAAGGGGACAAAGAATAATCCACGGGCCAGTCACTAGCGAGGGGACAAAGAATACTCCACGGGCCAGTCACTAGCGAGGTGACAAAGAATAATCCACGGGCCAGTCACTAGCCAGGGGACAAAGAATAATCCACGGGCCAGTCACTAGCGAGAGGACAAAGAATAATCCACGGGCCAGTCACTAGCGACGGGACAAAGAATACTCCACGGGCCAGTCACTAGCGAGGGGACAAAGAATACTCCACGGGCCAGTCACTAGCGAGGGGACATTAGAATAATCCACAGGCCAGTCACTAGCGAGGGATGTGTGGTTAACACGCAGACAAGCAGCACATGTGGATTGTTTGTCTCCCTGAAAGCAAGGGCATTCACTCTTTCACAACCCATACAAACCCGACAGAGTTATTTCCGAACATCGTCTATTGGATTAATTTAGCATGGAAGAAGGACTGTAACCGGGATAAAGAGTATGCATGTTAGAGATCTTAGACTGGTGTAGATGTGAAACGTTCTAGTTTAATCCAGCATGGCGTTAGAGTTAACTCATGTTGGAGGAATCGACTCTACGCTAGACAGTTGAGGCACAGCATGGCGTTAGAGTTAACTCATGTTGGAGGAATGGACTCTACTCTAGACAGTTGAGGCACAGCATGGCGTTAGAGTTAACTCATGTTGGAGGAATGGACTCTACGCTAGACAGTTGAGGCACAGCATGACGTGGACACACTGGAGAGGGGCAGTTCAGAGCGAACCTAGAAAGTTGGCTCAACACAGTAGCTCTAGTAGTGCTGTTCTATTCTTCACACTTGAATTGGCTATAAAACAGTGATATATATCAAAAATGTGTACACATTTTCCTTGTGTCAAATGTCACACTCACTAGTCGTCTGCAGCTGAATGTAGAGCAGGCATAAATACAAATGCAGAGGAAATGTCATTATTCCTTTTAGGTTTTGTAGTTCAAAATTGAAAATGCCAGACATATCACGAGTTGCTTTTTTTTTTAAACGAAAATGTACAAAACAGTTGGGGCCAGAGAAAAGGGTAGGAAGCCTCTTTCCCGCAAGGCGACCAGTTCAATTTCTGCAGGGACTGAGGACAAAACGACCAGCTCCGCGCACCCCCCAAATTACTGAGCCTGCCCAATCAGATTTTGGTCTCCTGCTGGATTTTGAGGCATTTGATGAAACACAGCTCATTGCTCAGCAGGCAAGGCCATCTGTCAAACTCAGTTCTCTTTCTCTGCAACACGTTGACGGAAACGTCATGTTCATTGTTATCTGTTCTGGCCAAAAGTGGTAGGGGTTGAGTTGTATTTGTCATATACATCCTGCGCTTAGGTAAGCCCGGTTTGTTCAGTTGACCGAACAGCCCGGTTTGTTCAGTTGACCGAAAAGCTTGGTTTGTTCAGTTTATTGTTACAGTTGAAGTTGCTGTTTATGAGTCTTCACAGCCTTTGATTGAATTAATTTCAACACAAAGTTAGTACATTTTGGGTCAGTTTTAGTGATTAGGATTGAAAAAGAAATCGTTATCCCTCAGAGAGTCAGCTGCCTTAGTCACTTGAGGTAGCTTGATAACAGAAAGATTGCCAGAGGAGGTCAGATACAGTTACTGTATAAAGGTTTGCGTCATAAGGGTCTAGATACAGTTAATGTATTAGTGTTACGCAGGGTCTCTGCTCTGGTGCATGCATCTGCAGCTTTAGGTGATGGTATTTTTACATTTGACCTTGACCTTAGATGACCTTCACCCTGACATTCCTTCCTTGCTTCCTTCCTCCCTTTTGAAGCTTGCGTTGCATGTATGCATGCTATTGCTTGTCTAAACCTTCATTTATGCATGTTGTTTGTGCAGCTTTCACTTAATGGGAAGAAGGACCATATTCAACCAGAATCATGACATTTTTGATTTATGTAATATGTTGAAGTTTAAATTTCTATCAGGGTATGGGGGGGGGGGGGGGGGGGCGGGGGTCAATCTCTAGTTCACCCCACTTTAAGATAATTGAGTAATTGTTCCATGTTGGAGAGTCTGTTGTTTTTAATCTGTTTTTGATTTACCACTGTTCCTTTCATTGCTGTTAAAAGAATAATTTTTGCTTTTGTTTAAATTTATTTCATTTGTTTATTTGAGTTTTAATTTATTTAATTTTCAGGATATTCAATTTCAGGTTGAATTGAGTAACTTATTGAATTGGTATACCTTTCTTTGGGCTTAAATGTTTTTGAAATTATTAAATGTATTTCCAGGAATACAGCTTATTAATTACTAACAGGTTTTTGTATGAACTATTTTGAAGTTTCAAGGGAATCAGGTTGTTACAGAGTAAATTAGTGGTAACAATTAAACTGTCTTTTGGGGAAAAGGACTGTGATAAACAGAACATTTTATCATTTATAACATGAAAGCCTCCAATGTTGTATTGTACGAGTGTATGACATTGTATCCGTTACCCAAGACAATTTTATGTACAACATACATTTAGGGAAGGTGTATTTGGTTGAACATGGTTTTTTATACGCATGTAGCTGTCTCTAATTTGAACGTGCAAGTCTGATATTATTCTTGTGCATGTCCCTGCACGGCTTCTATCCTCTTCATGCAATAGACAATTAACCTCATGATTTCATTCCAGGCTGCAAAACGTGTATGCATTATATGGTAGTAGAAATGACATTCAAAAATGAACACAAATGATGCTTGTCTTCATGAAGGTCAGGACAGATTGTTCTGACTCTGAATACTTCTTGTCAACCTCAGGACAGCTTTTTCTAATTCTTACTCCAATGTCAATCTCCTATGTGCAGCAAAAAAACAGACAACATCGCGACATGTTGACCTGCTGAAAGATCTTGTTAAATAAAAAGTAGAATAACCGAGGCAATGCATTATGTAGTCATGGACATGCTGGAGCATCTCACCATCATTATTTAAAATAAAATAAAAAATCTTGTTAGCCCTTTGGAACAGACATTGAAGGGTCATATGGGCAGAAACAAATGGCTGAGAGTTTTGCTGTGTAGGAGCCTTGTGTTCAAAGAAAAGATACACAGGAATCTGTTGTGGAGAAACAATCATAGATCTTTTCTGAATCTAATTTCTTACACAGCATTGTGTGAATGTTTATGTTCACGGCTTGCAGCACATCACCTGGATTCAGTCAAAGTCTCATGTTCCTTAAGATTGTTTGATAGCTGGATGAAAATAAAATGTAGAGCTTTGACAGTATGTTAAGGGAGGAGCATTATACATACATTTTGAACAAATCCGTTCCCTTTTCATTTTGAAAGGATGTAAACTGCTCCGACTGCTTTGAAATGGGAGATGGTGACCTTCTTAACTTGGTTTCAATAGACAATTTAGATAGTTATTGTACCTATGATGAGTAAGAGAGAAGGAGAAAGTTTTAAACCATGAGTTCAAAAAACAAACAAAAACATAGGTAGATTGACAGCATCTTGACTTTGATAAGATTACCGAACAGATGATGGTTGTGCTTTTCAGCTGGTTTTATGAAATCTAAAACAGATGCCCTCATTAAAGAAATACTAGCTTTGTCTGAAAATAAGAGAAAAAAACATTGTGGGTTGATCAGGTCTCTGGCTGCTTTTTCTAGCGAAAATTTTATATTTTTGAATGTATAATTATTGGATCTTTATGCAGGTCCTTCTCGGGTTGTCTTGAGTACATGTGTTACCATCACTGGTTTGTAGCGATTTTTTTGACATGAAGTTTACGTGTTTTTACAAGAGATGTTTGACTCTAATTTGTCACTATTTTTTTGGTTATTTATGGAAAGTTTAATTACACCTTTTCTTTTTCTCACAAAAGATTATATTTTTGGGTTTTACTTTTTATGAACAGACATGCTGTCATTCAAGAATCAGACACATAAACAAACCACTCAGTTCATGTTAACAGAACTAAGATTACACATTGTTTATTCAACTAATTTGCACTCTCAGTGTTTAGTACATTTCAGTTTTAATCGCAGTTGACTGCATGGACTTTCTCTTACCTCCCCTCTCCACTGACTAATCTCCCCTTCCATTACCTCCCTTGTCTTTTCAGCTGGAGCGAGTGTTTAGTAAGCAGGGGCAAGGCAAGGGGGAACAACCGCCTACCGCCGCAGAAGTATGTGTCTTTCTCTGCATGATTATGTTCTTGGATCTAAGTTGGTCTTTCTCGTCTATAGCCTGGAAACTGTAGCCTGTAGTAGAGAAAGCACAAGGAAGAACATAGTTTATTTCACTACATTGATTATAACCCATACAATTAGAAAGAAGAGCCATAATTGTGAGATAAACACACACACACACACACACACACACACACACACACACACACACACACACACACACACACACACACACACAAACATGTATACACACACACACACACACACACATACATTTGCAATGATCCCTCTAGTAATATACTCACCTGCATACATTTAAACACTAGTGGTCCACACATAACGTTTCAAATACACCCCCGAATGATGGTACATAAAATCTACATTTTCACTCTAAGCTTTCACAATGTGTACATGATGATTAGTATTCTTCTGCTTGACAAGATCATTAATTAATAACATCAGTATGTTGTTTTGCTTGTTACTACCTATAGTATAAACAAGAATTAATCTGAGCTTTAAGATCACAAAATTCAGTAGTATTAACACGCCGTTGAGTTAATCTGCTTCTAATATGTTTATCACACTGATGTGTTTATCACACTGATGTGTTTATCCCACTGATGTGTTTATCCCACTGATGTGTTTATCACACTGATGTCTTTATCACGTAACTTCACTAACACTGGTGGCTGTCACTGTAGGAAAAAGCTTTCAAGGAGTTTAGTCCGTACTACAGATACAGGGTGAGAGAAACTTGTTCCGTGGTTAACACTTCCATGTTGTCATGTAGACTTTCCTCAGATTCCTTTATTCTGCCTTTTCATGGTGTCTTTGAATTCTAAAAACGTTGTGTTGGTTTGGCCATTGTTAACAGATGAAGTATGCGTTCGTTTGGTGGTCCTGTTAACAGACGAAGTTTTTGTTCCCATATTATTTACGTCTGGTTATGTTCCTGATTAAAACACTTTTACCCAAACCCTATCCATTTTTATTTTAAAGAATAAAGGTATAATTACAAGTTTCTATCTTCTTTTGTGTTAAACTCTCTTTTTTTGTTAAGTTGATTTCTGTTTTAAGTGTTTGTTTTTGTTAACTCACGAAAGAGGGAGATTTTTTGTTAAGGAACCAAGAATTTGGTTTGGGCAGAGTGTTTTCCACTTTTTTCTTTTCTTTTGTCCTTAAATGGATTTGGTGTTTTGAATTACAACTGTATTATGTCTGTGGTAATAGGTGAACTACACTTTACTTTCTACAAAGGCATGCAGAATTCATTTTAGGTTCATCAAAATGTTACTACAAATTGTAAAACTTGTTGAACTCTGTGCTTTACTTTGCATGTGTAGTTTAAACATTCACTTTCAACAATGAAATGTGTATACGACAGAGAGAGCATGCATCTCTAGTTCAACATTCTATGTTTGAAACTACTTTTTCTTCACTCTTTCTTTTTGCAAACTATATCTCAATGGCTTTTGCTAGATGCTACTGAGCTTACTGATGCGAGAGTTTTCTTGGTTTTGAAAAAACGAAACCAAAAAGAAAAGAGATACTGGTTTAGGTAAGATTGAGTGTCAGCACAACTGATTGGTGACCCAGTTGACATTTGACACATATGCTAACGAGGTGATTTTCTAACCTTGTAACAATTGCCCCAAGAAGGAATGACTTACAGGGTGCTGTACTGTTATTTTCTATTCAAATATTGTACTAATGTTTACTGAATGATGGGATGGTATGCACAATCAGATAATAAGTCTGTTGGCGTTTGTTTGTTTGTTTAAATGATCATTTTTGTGTGTGTAGAAAAAATCTTTAGCAGGTAGAAGTTTTGAATCTGTTCAAACTAATCTTATGTTTAGATGGTTTCATCATTCTTAGGGTTGTAGGGACAGGAATGCAAGCAAGAGTTGTAACCTCGTGGACAGGTGTAGCCGTGCAATCTAATAGTCATGGAAAAGGGAGGCAAATGGTCTTAGCATAAATTAACGTCTCGTGTGATTGAATGAGAGATTTGTGACTGGATGAGAGAGATGATTTCAGGACCTAGAGCAGGAGATTCCGGACACGACGCTTCTCGTCCATTTCTTCGGCCCCAAGGGCACCAACGTCCTCAACTACAGCGACTTCCACAAGTAACTCTTTGTCTTTTACTGTGTGGCTTTCATGGCCTGGAGTCAAATTAATTTCTCTCTCTCTTTCTCTCTCTCAGCTGGATACACCACAGTGTGTGTGTGGGGGGGGGGGGGTGTGCAGGTGTAGGGTGTGTGTGTGTAAATTCCAAAACAGACGAATAAAGGTGACACATTTCCTGAAGTTTGCTGAAAAGTGTGGTTCACGATGGCTTTTTATTTATCAATTGAGTCATTCAGGGTGTATGTTATATTCTTACTCTTAGCCCTGAATTTAACTGATGACAGTGCTTGAGGTTTATATTTGTTTGTTTTGTGTATTCCAGTCTTTTGTTGTCTTTTATGATCAGGAAAATTATTACTAATATATTCAACAACAATCATAACCTATTTGATTTATCAGTATCTCAGTAAATGACTTAAACTGTCGAAGAAGAATATGATGATTATGATAATACCACTGACAACAGAATGTTTTTAATGAGTTATCAGCATCGCAGTGAAAGAGTTCAATTGTTTTTGATGCTGCTGATGACGATGATGATGATGCTGAGTAATACAATGAGAACGACAATGATAACGATGATGATGATGTTGGTGATGATGATGATGACAATGATGACGATGACGATGCTGATATTGACATATGAGGATGATAATAATGATGATGATGATTAAGACGATGAGGACAAAGACGACTACGATGATGATGATGATGGTAATGATGATGATGACAAAATGTTTTCCATCAGGTTTATGGCGGACCTGCAGAACGAAGTGATAGAGCTGGAGTTCCTGGAGTTTTCCCGGGGCATGAGCACCATCTCCGAGGTGGACTTTGCCAAGATCTTGCTGCGCTACACCAACCTGGACAGGACGCAGATCGAGGAGTGCATTGAGAGGGTGACGTCACGCATACCTGAGGAAAAGGTCAATCATAGAAATACACTTTTTTGACAAAACAATGTTCACCATTTTTTTTTTATACCTCAATTAAAACCCCTTGACTGTTCAAATTTACTTACAAAAGATTCCATAATTGAAGAAAAAAAACAGGTAATATTTAAGCTGTAACAAAAAGACCAAAACTGAGTAAAATGTTCTCCAGGGGAGGCAATCATTTTGCTGCAATTCAAAGGGCAATATGCAGTGGTTGTTTCCCTTGTCAGTGTATTGATTTTTTGTTTTTTATAATACCAAAGTACCTGATAGTCAAGGGTTGAAAAATTCATGCAGTTGTCATTTTATTCAAAATGTCTTTGTCCTAAAAGACGCTTAATTAGCCCATTCTGCACACTTTTTGGATCAGAAGATTTTCTTGCGCAGAGTTTTGCATGGCCAGCCGGATTGTCTAGTACCACAATCGGACGCCTCGTTTTGGCGCTAGATCTAACTTTGACAATCTAAATAACAAATTGACAGCTTGTAACACAAACATTCTTAAATCATAAAAGATTTATTTTTTCATCAAGACAAGATCAGTACAACTCGAAGTTTTGAAAGTTTGAAGCACGTCACGCAAGGTTGTGTTTCCCCAAGCAGACGACTTTTCTGCATATCGCTTGCTTCTTTGAGGCCAACTGCCGCCGATAAGTTCATGTGACTCGCAGGCGTTTGTTGCATTTTAGATTCAGAGGTACACAATAACGTGCTATTGAAGATACAGCCAGTCGCATTGAAATCAGAAACTGACGCCAAAATTGTGAAAAAAAGGAAAGTGTGAGACACGGATCCATGATGGCTCAGGGGTAAAATTAAGCACGCAATCTGGTGTGTGGTTTACGCAAGCTAAATAGCCATTTAAACAAACTGTGTCATTCAATGCTGCTATTGCAAGTGTGTTCCATGAGGTTACAACTGCTTTTTTCGTGAGAATATTTGAATCTGGGATAACTTTCATTGTATTTTCAGTTGGAAGACTTTCGCCAGTCTTGGTGTCTGATCTCTTGAAGCTTCTGGAATAATTTTCGTTGTATTATTTCATTGTATTATTTTAGGGCATTTCGTTGGAAGACTTTTGCCAGTTTTGTGTCCGATCTCTTGAAGCTTCTGGGGTCTTTCTTTTCTTTTTTTTATTTGGTGTTTAACGTCGTTTTCAACCGTTCAAGGTTATATCGCGACGGGGAAAGGGGGGAGATGGGATTGAGCCACTTGTTAATTGTTTCATGTTCACAAAAGTACTAATCAAAAAATTGCTCCAGGGGCTTGCAACGTAGTACAATATAATGACCTTACTGGGAGAATGCAAGTTTCCAGTACAAAGGACTTAACATTTCTTACATACTGCTTGACTAAAATCTTTACAAACATTGACTATATTCTATACAAGAAACACTTAACAAGGGTAAAAGGAGAAACAGAATCCGTTAGTCGCCTCTTACGACATGCTGGGGAGCATCGGGTAAATTCTTCTGGGGTAACTTTTGTTGTATTTTCGGTTGTACCCCCCGCGGGTTAGGGGGAGTCCCATATTGGTTGGCACAAGAAAGAATTTACCCGATGCTCCCCAGCATGTCGTAAGAGGTGACTAACGGATTCTGTTTCTCCTTTTACCCTTGTTAAGTGTTTCTTGTATAGAATAAAGTCAATTTTTGTAAAGATTTTAGTCAAGCAGTATGTAAGAAATGTTAAGTCCTTTGTACTGGAAACTTGCATTCTCCCAGTAAGGTAATATATTGTACATGTACTACGTTGCAAGCCCCTGGAGCAAATTTTTGATTAGTGCTTTTGTGAACAAGAAACAATTGACAAGTGGCTCTATCCCATCTCCCCCCTTCCTCCGTCGCGATATAACCTTCGCGGTTGAAAACGACGTTAAACACCTAATAAAGAAAGAAAAAGAAAGAATTTTCGGTTGTATTATTTCATCGTATTGTTTCAGGGCATTTCGCTGGAAGACTTTCGCCAGTTTTGCCAGTTCCTGAACAGTCTGGACGACTTCTCTCTCACCATGAAGATGTACACTTACGCAGACAGATCTATTTCTCATGGTGAGTCATGTTATCACTCCCAGGATCCTTCTTTTCACCTTTACCTGCATTATATTTCTTAACATATGTCAAAATGCATGGGATGAATGTTGGAGAAAAAAAAAATCTGTAAATATAGGATAACCAAAAACATGCCACCCACTAAAATGCTAATTACTCCTAAATTTGGTCAGCGAATTAGTTAATATTCGGTGTACATTGGCTCGAGATATGGTATGATAAGTTCACAAAGTTTGAAGTTTATGTGGTAAATGGTCTGACTCTTTTGAAAATGTATTCCAAATTCAGGGACAGACTAAAAAGTACGAGCTTTGGCACTGAGTGGTAGCTTAAGCTACATTTGCTTGATTTTATCCTTCTGGCTTTTTATCTGTTGGTTTTCTGAAAACCATCCTCAGACAATGTATGAGTTGAAACAGCAATTACATGTGGGCAAAATCAGCAAATGCAGCCTGCGTTTTGTGGTCATTTACTATTTAGCAGCCTGCGTTTTGTGGTCATTTACTATTTAGTATACGTCCAAGAAGAAGGATGCTTTTACTTGACTGAGAAGCTTGTGCAGTTTGTGGTGGCTGCCATCATGGTTTCCTCGGGGAGGAAGGTACAGTGGAACCTCGCTTTTGAGGACTTGAACAATCTGAAAAACTCAGGTCTTAAAGGATCCTGCTTAGCACAATACGCTACCATACGCTACCGCGCTAATCTGGCGTGTCAATATCAATAACAATAACAATAACAGCACTTTATTGTCCATTAAAATATTACATAAAAATGGAAATTTTTCTTCGGCACACCCTGCCTGCCTGTAAACGATTATAACAACAATTGTATAGGACGACACACATAAAACATAAAACATAAAAGGGATACAATCAAATATGATATTGCACTATGTAAATTTACCCTCTCATATCACTACGTTTTGCACGTGGAAGGTGAGCGATTTCCTTCACGCGGGGATTGACGAAGCTGTACTGTCTGTGTTGACGGTCTAAAAATAGCCCAAGTCCTGGAGAACTGTTGCTAAACATAGCAATAAAGAAATAATTATTTCTCGTAATTGGTAAGGACTTCAAACCTAAAACTTTGCAGGAAGCTTAATTTATACATCCCTGCAACGATGAGAAAAGCCCTGGAAGTAATTAAACTAATTAAATAGGACTATGTCAGCCTTTAAAAAGAATGGAGACTTATAATGGAGGTAGATTTACAGAGGTATGAACAGACAATGATGTAAGGTCTTAAAATGGGGAAAGTCTTAAATTGGGGGGGGAGGGGGGGGAGTCTTAGAAAGGGGTTCTACTGTATCTCCAATGTCATTACCTTGTGATTCTCACCTGTACTCACCTGTACTTACCTGTACTCACCTGTACTCACCTGTGTGTGCAGAGGACTTCCAGCGGGCAGTGAAGGTGTGCACAGGCCACACGCTCAGTGATGACCTGGTCAAGACGGTCTTCCAGATCTTCGACTCGGACGGAGACGGCAACCTCAGCCACCAGGAATTCATCAGCATTATGAAGGACCGCCTGCACAGAGGGGCAAGGGTCAGTCTTGTTTTCTTGTCTCCTTTCATCAGGGCGGGGAAATCGCTCAGTCGGTAGCGAGGGAGTTATTCCCCAGAGTCAACATTCCAAAAACAGATGGACGGCCAACGTTCCAAAATCCAGAATCAAAAAGAAAGATCGGTTTGTAAAGGGAACATTGATTATTGACAAAACAAAACGTTACATTCACAGTACATCCACCCAGTGGTCGTTTAACTATCAACAAAACAAAACGTTACATTCACAGTACGTCCACCCAGTGGTCGTTTAACTATCAACAAAACAAAACGTTACATTTACAGTACGTCCACCAAGTGGTCGTTTAACTATCAACAAAACAAAACGTTACATTTACAGTACGTCCACCCAGTGGTCGTTTAACTATCAACAAAACAAAACGTTACATTTACAGTACGTCCACCCAGTGGTCGTTTAACTATCAACAAAACAAAACGTTACATTCACAGTACGTCCACCCAGTGGTCGTTTAACTATCAACAAAACAAAACGTTACATTCACAGTACGTCCACCCAGTGGTCGTTTAACTATCAACAAAACAAAACGTTACATTTACAGTACGTCCACCAAGTGGTCGTTTAACTATCAACAAAACAAAACGTTACATTCACAGTACGTCCACCCAGTGGTCTTTTAACTATCAACAAAACAAAACGTTACATTCACAGTACGTCCACCCAGTGGTCGTTTAACTATCAACAAAACAAAACGTTACATTCACAGTACGTCCACCCAGTGGTCTTTTAACTATCAACAAAACAAAACGTTACATTCACAGTACGTCCACCCAGTGGTCTTTTAACTATCAACAAAACAAAACGTTACATTCACAGTACGTCCACCAAGTGGTCGTTTAACTATCAACAAAACAAAACGTTACATTTACAGTACGTCCACCCAGTGGTCGTTTAACTATCAACAAAACAAAACGTTACATTCACAGTACGTCCACCCAGTGGTCGTTTAACTATCAACAAAACAAAACGTTACATTTACAGTACGTCGACCCAGTGGTCGTTTAACTATCAACAAAACAAAACGTTACATTTACAGTACGTCCACCCAGTGGTCGTTTAACTATCAACAAAACAAAACGTTACATTTACAGTACGTCCACCCAGTGGTCGTTTAACTATCAACAAAACAAAACGTTACATTCACAGTACGTCCACCCAGTGGTCGTTTAACTATCAACAAAACAAAACGTTACATTCACAGTACGTCCACCCAGTGGTCGTTTAACTATCAACAAAACAAAACGTTACATTCACAGTACGTCCACCCAGTGGTCGTTTAACTATCAACAAAACAAAACGTTACATTCACAGTACGTCCACCAAGTGGTCGTTTAACTATCAACAAAACAAAACGTTACATTCACAGTACGTCCACCAAGTGGTCGTTTAACTATCAACAAAACAAAACGTTACATTCACAGTACGTCCACCAAGTGGTCGTTTAACTATCAACAAAACAAAACGTTACATTTACAGTACGTCCACCCAGTGGTCGTTTAACTATCAACAAAACAAAACGTTACATTCACAGTACGTCCACCCAGTGGTCGTTTAACTATCAACAAAACAAAACGTTACATTCACAGTACGTCCACCCAGTGGTCGTTTAACTATCAACAAAACAAAACGTTACATTCACAGTACGTCCACCCAGTGGTCGTTTAACTATCAACAAAACAAAACGTTACATTCACAGTACGTCCACCCAGTGGTCTTTTAACTATCAACAAAACAAAACGTTACATTCACAGTACGTCCACCCAGTGGTCGTTTAACTATCAACAAAACAAAACGTTACATTCACAGTACGTCCACCCAGTGGTCTTTTAACTATCAACAAAACAAAACGTTACATTCACAGTACGTCCACCCAGTGGTCGTTTAACTATCAACAAAACAAAACGTTACATTCACAGTACGTCCACCCAGTGGTCTTTTAACTATCAACAAAACAAAACGTTACATTTACAGTACGTCCACCCAGTGGTCTTTTAACTATCAACAAAACAAAACGTTACATTCACAGTACGTCCACCCAGTGGTCGTTTAACTATCAACAAAACAAAACGTTACATTCACAGTACGTCCACCAAGTGGTCGTTTAACTATCAACAAAACAAAACGTTACATTTACAGTACGTCCACCCAGTGGTCGTTTAACTATCAACAAAACAAAACGTTACATTTACAGTACGTCCACCCAGTGGTCTTTTAACTATCAACAAAACAAAACGTTACATTCACAGTACGTCCACCCAGTGGTCGTTTAACTATCAACAAAACAAAACGTTACATTCACAGTACGTCCACCCAGTGGTCGTTTAACTATCAACAAAACAAAACGTTACATTCACAGTACGTCCACCCAGTGGTCGTTTAACTATCAACAAAACAAAACGTTACATTTACAGTACGTCGACCCAGTGGTCGTTTAACTATCAACAAAACAAAACGTTACATTTACAGTACGTCGACCCAGTGGTCGTTTAACTATCAACAAAACAAAACGTTACATTTACAGTACATCGACCCAGTGGTCTTTTAACTATCAACAAAACAAAACGTTACATTTACAGTACGTCCACCCAGTGGTCGTTTAACTATCAACAAAACAAAACGTTACATTTACAGTACGTCCACCAAGTGGTCGTTTAACTATCAACAAAACAAAACGTTACATTCACAGTACGTCGACCCAGTGATCGTTTAACTATAGACAAAACAAAACGTTACATTTACAGTACGGCGACCCAGTGATCGTTTAACTATAGACAAAACAAAACGTTACATTTACAGTACGTCAACCCAGTGATCGTTTAACTATAGACAAAACAAAACGTTACATTTACAGTACGTCAACCCAGTGATCGTTTAACTATTGACAAAACAAAACGTTACATTGACAATACGTCAACCCAGTGGTCGTTTAACTATCAACAAAACAAAACGTTACATTCACAGTACGTCCACCCAGTGGTCGTTTAACTATCAACAAAACAAAACGTTACATTCACAGTACGTCCACCCAGTGGTCGTTTAACTATCAACAAAACAAAACGTTACATTCACAGTACGTCCACCAAGTGGTCGTTTAACTATCAACAAAACAAAACGTTACATTTACAGTACGTCCACCCAGTGGTCTTTTAACTATCAACAAAACAAAACGTTACATTTACAGTACGTCCACCCAGTGGTCTTTTAACTATCAACAAAACAAAACGTTACATTTACAGTACGTCCACCCAGTGGTCGTTTAACTATCAACAAAACAAAACGTTACATTCACAGTACGTCCACCCAGTGGTCTTTTAACTATCAACAAAACAAAACGTTACATTCACAGTACGTCCACCCAGTGGTCGTTTAACTATCAACAAAACAAAACGTTACATTCACAGTACGTCCACCAAGTGGTCGTTTAACTATCAACAAAACAAAACGTTACATTTACAGTACGTCCACCCAGTGGTCGTTTAACTATCAACAAAACAAAACGTTACATTCACAGTACGTCCACCCAGTGGTCGTTTAACTATCAACAAAACAAAACGTTACATTCACAGTACGTCCACCAAGTGGTCGTTTAACTATCAACAAAACAAAACGTTACATTTACAGTACGTCCACCCAGTGGTCGTTTAACTATCAACAAAACAAAACGTTACATTCACAGTTGTCACGCACACATGCATAAAACACGCACGCAGTCTGTCATCCACGACTCAATAACAATCTTGCTCTTTCGACTACAAAACAACAAGTTGACACGAGCAGTACATTAAGGACGTTTCTTACAAAAAATCAATTATACATAACATAAATACACATACCACTCATTAACAAACCATACAACTCTTTCTTACGATAACTTTGACAACGACAACAACAAGATCAAACGGTAATAAAGTCAAAAACGACAAAGAATAGTTATTTTCCTTTTAACGCATCTTTCACACCTCTCACTTTCGCTCAGTTCACAATGACGTTATGGATCCTGTACTTTTAGGTGTTAGGCTAATGTTACCGTGAATGCGTATCCGAAATCGTCCAGGAACTTGGGTTAACGAGGCCGTAGTGCGAAGCGCCAGGAGCCATCGGTGACGTCAAGTCCTTGCCAGGCGAGCAGTGCCGTCGTCGAAAGTGGAGCAGGCAGACATCTCCTCAATAGTAGGCCATTTCAAAGCCTCCGCATGGTGAAACACAACCTGGAATGGTGAATGCAAGACTTAGTTCACAGTAACAGTAACATCGCCCACTCGTCCTTATAATTAACAACTAAGTGCAGGATTAAATGGACATAACTCTTTACTCTCACTCTCATGCATCTCGAACACACATACCAACGGACTTATACATTTAATTCTGCTAAGTATGAAGTCCAATGAATAATACCAAATTCATTCTATAAACAAAACTGTCAACCACTCTCCTTTCATCCAAAACATGTTCATTCAATAATATACCAAACCATTTTCCAAAACGAACTCACAAATTCATACCGTTCAAGTACAAAGTTACAAACACGCACGTGCACACTGTACATTCCGCCATCTTGGACTAACCGGTTTTCATAACCCAATAAACAAATCTAAGCCTGAGAATAATTTAACTGTAACCCCACACAACATAATATTTAATGGTTACATACCACATCCTGGTTGCATTGAAGTAGCCATAACAATATCCCCTGCCATTGATAGCAGTTTTCCGGCGTCTGCTCTATGTAAACAGACCCTACGTTCAACGAAGAACGGATTCGCTTGGAACGCAAGCTTTCTTTCCTCGGCTAAAGGCAAAGAACGAATGAATAAAAAGGAGTATCTACGAGCTCGAATTTAGCTCTGAGTTCACCTTACAAAATACAAGTAAAACACACGTGAAATACCTGAGCACGAGCTCCACGAGACACTTGCAGTTAACCAGCGTCTACCTGTGACAGGCGAAATAGAGGAACACAGGCGCTCCATATCAATACCTTCAACACCACAGCATAAAAGTATACTGATATTAAAGCCGCTTGTGACAACAGTACGTCCCCAAAGGCTTTTCATGTAGACAGACCCTAATTATTTCCCAGAGTCAACTTTGTACAGACTCTCCTCGGTGTCCGAACACCCCCCTGTGCACGCATGCGCACGATGACGATCCCAAGTTCATAGCAAAAGTCTCAGGGCTTGGAAACATGCATGCAGAAAAAAGAAATGGGTAGCGCTGTTCTGTATGGCAGCTGACTTTCCCCAGAGAGAAAGCGGCTCGAATTTCCATGAGAGTAACCTCATAGGACTTTATAAAATCTTATCCTTATCATGTGTTGGTCTCTTATGAGGGACAAGTGCTACGGGGTGTAAAAACCTACTTTGGTGGTTTGGTCAGTAGAAAAGAAGCTCTGAAATAATTGAAGGGAAGTAACTACACACAGCTCTACGCAGCTATGGTTGAATTACTTCCCATGAGTCAGACCCACATTTCTTTCAGATTAAAATAAAGTTAGCAAGCATGTGTAAGTTTTGTTCAGACAGGTTATGTCAACAACAACAAATACTTCAAGGATTAGTGAAGTCAATTTTCACTGCACTTCTATCATTGTGCAAACACTTGTTCTCAATACTGCACAATGTCAGTGTCAGAGTGATGTTTGCCATTTTTTGAGTCTGCATGGCACACACTTCACGAGTGCATGGCGCACAATTCAAAGTCTTCCTTTGCCAATTTATGAGTGGGTGTTTTCCTTTATTTTCAGTCTCACCTGATGCATACGCAGAACACGTGGGATGCTTTCCGGAGTTGCGTGAGGACCGAGATGCGATCTCTCTGAAGTTCTGGGCACCTTCTTCTTCCTGTAGATAGAAGTTCACATTCCTGTCCACGTCAAGTGCAATCAACACTATACCCTTTTCCTTGTTTTCTCTAACAACAAACAATCCTTGAAGGTAGAACAAAAATTGACAAAAAAGGAAAGAGAGAGAAAGGTAGCAGTTCTATGCACAAGTCCGGCATTCCCTGCAAAACACAGGGGAGAGTCACTCTGTCTGGCACTTTCATTTCCTGCTGGGGTTGTGTCTAGAACTGAGAAGTAAAAGGGATGTCCCTTTTGACCCTTTACCTTTTCTCCATCTGATCTGAAGAGTTATTCACTTCTCCTGTGATAATATTACTGCCCTTGGTGTTAACATCAAAGAGATGTTGCATGTGTTGACATTGTTTTCTACGTGTACATAATTTATTAATGATGTCATTTGTTGAAAAAGTAAACTGTTGCTCTTCCTTGTAAGTTCTGTTTGTTTTTATGTATTTTTTTAATACATGTACCTTGCACTTTCACATCTTTTTCTTTTATTTGGTGAAATCATCTTTGTTCCTTTGAACAGAGAGCATTTTTGCTGTTTTTTAAGTTATTTTCTCCTTCTGTGTTAATCATGCCTCCCAGCACAATCACTAACATTTCACCTCTGTTGCCACTTACACAATGTGTTAGTTATACATGATTGTGTGCAAGTCTTAAGTGACTGGAGAGTAGTAATGATCATGTTGGATTAACAAAAACGTAAGCGACTTTATCAGATGGTAGGACCTTACACATAATGTGCTAGCAATAGCAGTATTTGGTATACAAGGTTTTATTCAGTTAGACATGGTACTGTAGTAAAACAAGAAATAATGAGGACACGAACTCAAGCGAACGCTTATACTACGTGCCCTAGCAGCATTTGGCGTGACCTACTTGCGAAGACTGGTGTAGGAAAAGTTCAGAAGGTTGTTTGGTGGTTTCTTTTCAGCCCTTCACACCAATGATAAGCATTGGACTGTTTTCCGTCAGTTTAGCCCATCGTGCTTCGTGGTACAGGTACGTGGTTTTGAAGATAGCTCCGAGTCTCGGTTCACTCTGTTTATGAGCAGACTTTCATTGAATCCAACAGCTGAGGGCAGTATAATAAGACTGTGTGGTGCAGCGTTTCGATGAAAAGTTTAAGTTCGGCATGGTCTTGTTGACAAGTCCGGAATAGGAATTGTTAGACGATAACATGGAATTTGAGAGTAAGGTTTATTTGTTTTCTTTTTTTAAGTGCATGTTATATTTTAAATTGTATGTGACCATTCATATTAACAGATCTCGTATTGGTTCTAGATTTAGAAACTGACAACCGTATTGCTGTGTGTGTGTGTGTGTGTGACCACTTGTGTGTGTTTATGCATGTGTATTTTATACATCGAGATACAATAACAAAAGTTGAATGAATGAAAAGAGGATGGACATTTTTGATTCATTTTCACACTAGTTTGTTCATTAGTTTGCTTTCTTTGATTTCTAAAATGAAAATGAGAGTGTACAACTCAGTTGTTATAGAATACACACACACACACAGGCTACAGCAAATATTGTATTTAAATTATGGTTTCTTCACGCTTGTTCATGACCGGAATAAAACCTGTTCCCTTACTCTACCTTCGTGTGTGTGTGTGAGAGAGAGATGTGTAATTGTAGGCATATATAGCAAGGGAACTGAACATCTTCTGACTTGGTACATTTCTTTGCTGGCAACTCATTCCATTACATCAACTTGCCATGTCTCCAGACAAAACGTGTCCAAATACTCTTCTTCTTTAATGTAAACACCTGATAGTGATTTACCTTTGTACAAACCTGTGAACCAATGGTGACATTCAACAATACGGCCCAGTACCTTGAAGACGTGACCATCTCATCATGAAGCCTCCTCTAGGCATGCACAAGACGTGGCATCCAGTTGGCCGTCAGTCACACACAAGGGCTGTGACCATCACCGACATCCGACAGTCCATGGAAGTGTTGCAGGACATCATCACAGCACGCTCCTTTGCCCACAGGCAAAAGCCGGCCTCATGTTCCTTTCCAAGAAGGATTTTTTTTTTTTTTGCATTGTGAGACCACTGAGACTGGTCAGGCCCTCTTGAACATGTTGGTGGCTCTTTGCCACATCTTTTCAATCTTTTTTTAATGTAATCATCAATCGTCAATGTTCAATTTTTTTCTCGTATGTAATCATCAATCGTCAATGTTCAATTTTTTTCTCGTATGCAATCATCAATCGTCAATGTTCAATTTTTTTTCCGTATGCAATCATCAATCGTCACTGTGCAATTTTTTTTTAATGCAATCATCAATATTCAATTTTTTTTCTTCTTCAACAGTCACAGGGAATGAAACAATCACTTTATTACTGCTCTGATGGTTTTTCTTCCTCAATCTTTTCCTTTTTTTGTGTGTCTCTCACTTTTCTCTCTCATTTTCGTCCCATATTTGTTTCTTCAATTTTCTTTTTTTGTGTATGTTCATTTTTCCTTTTTTTTCTCTCCTTCATTCTCTTTCATTTTTTAATTGATTTTCTCTCTTCTTTTTTTGTATGTATGAGTTCACATCAGAGCAGTATCCAGATGTTGTCCTTCAATAACAATACATACAATCACACAGAGCAGTTCTCCTCATTCACTTTGTATAAGAATTCCATGTGCACAACAGAAACCAGTCCTCTGTACAAATCAGATATGCAGTACACAATCCAACACAATCCAACAAGCAAAACTTCTTCAAATAACTTGTGCATATATACACACAATTCCACATATACAACAAATTCACATTACTTTCCCAAGCAATTGACACAAAAAAGGTGTACAGACAGGCATAACTGATCCACTTCAATTCTCTCAACATTCTACAAGCATCTGTAACTTAACATTCACAACAAATCAAACCCTCCACACTTTCTAAAAGTGCACAATCACAAACTCGCCAAGCTTACTTTAAGTCTCACATAAATTAAAATGACATTCCAGGAAAAGCCACACATTTCATCACACTTCTAATTGCAAACACACTTAGTTCCTTATTCCCTGAACACAAACATCATACTCAAATTCAGCATAAAATTAGACAGCATTAAAAAACAAGTTGCGTAAGGCAAAAATACAACATTTAGTCAAGCTGTCGTACTCACAGAATGAAACTGAACCCACTGCATTTTTTTCACCAAGACCATATACTCGTATACTCGTAGCATCGTCAGTCCACCGCTCATGGCAAAGGCAGTGAAATTGACAAGGCAGAATAGCGCAGTAGTGGTTGTGCTGAGCAGAATAGCACGCTTTTCTGTATCTCTATTCTTTTTAACTTTCTGAGCTTGTTTTTAACCCAAACATAACATATCTATATGATTTGGAATCAGGAACCGACAAGAAAGATGAAACTGTTTTTAAATCGATTTCAGAAAATTAATTTTTAATAATTGTCATATTTTTAATTTTCTGAGCTTGTTTTTAATCCGAATATAACATATTTATATGTTTTTGGAATCAGAAAATGATGAAAAATAAGATGAACATTTTAAGGGATCGTTTTATAAAAGAATAATTTTAATTACAATTTTCAGATTTTTAATGACAACAAGAAGAGCAAACGCTCGATCGAGTCACTTTCGCAGTTCTGAATATTATATGAGGCATCAGATGGACAGGAAGAAATTGCTATTCACAACACAATACAGATGTAAATAATTTGATGTAAAGAATAATCCTATAAAGTTTGAATCAAATCCGATGAATAGTTTCAGAGATATGATATTTCAATTTTTTTCCTTCAAGACATACCTGTGACCTTGAAAAAGGTCAAAGGTCACCAAAGCAGACGTCAAAGTGTAGAGGTCACTGGGAGTCACGTTCACATAAAATTTGAGCCCGGTCACTTTTATAGTTTCCGAGAAAAGCCCAACGTTAAGTTGTGTGTTGCCGAACAGAAAAGGCTAGTTATCTCCCTTGTTTTTCTGATAACGTTCGTAAAAGGCTACAGATGTAAATACTTTGATGTAAAGAATAATCCTACAAAGTTTCAATCACATCCGATGAACTTTGTCAAAGATATAAAATGTCTAATTTTTCCTTTGACGCTGACCTGTGACCTTGAAAAAGGTCAAAGGTCAACGAAACCATCGTTAAAGTGTAGAGGTCATTGGAGGTCACGACTAAACAAAATATGAGCCGGATCGCTTTGATAGTTTCCGAGAAAAGTCCAACGTTAAGGTGGTGTCTACGGACGGCCGGCCGGCCGGACGGCCGGCCGGCCGGACGGCCGGCCGGACAGACTAACACTGACCGATTACATAGTCACTTTTTCTCAAGTGACTCAAAAACTCATTAATTAATTTTTAAGCCTCCAAGCTGAAATGCAATACCAAAGTCCGGACTTCGTCGAAGATTGCTTGACCAAAATTTCAATCAATTTGCTTAAAAAATGAAGGCGTGACAGTGCCGCCTCAACTTTCACAAAAAGCCGGATATGATGTCATCAAAGACATGGATTGAAAAAATGAACAAGAAGGGCAAAGCCCATACGACTCACATGCTTGACCTTGACCTTTACATGACCTTCAGGGTCAAGGTCAAATAACTAAACCTAGCAATGACATCATACACTAAGAACTGCTTTACACATTTTTCCTACCAAAATACATGTGACAGGTCATCCAAGGTCATGCAACACAAAGCTGTTAATTCAAGACATAGGAAGTACAATGGTGCTTATTGGCTCTTTCTACCATGAGATATGGTCACTTTTAGTGGTTCACTACCTTATTTTGGTCACATTTCATAAGGGTCAAAGTGACCTTGACCTTGATCATGTGACCAAATGTGTCTCATGATGAAAGCATAACATGTGCCCCACATAATTTTTAAGTTTGAAACAGTTATCTTCCATAGTTCAGGGTCAAGGTCACTTCAAAATATGTATACAATCCAACTTTGAAGAGCTCCTGTGACCTTGACCTTGAAGCAAGGTAAACCAAACTGGTATCAAAAGATGGGGCTTACTTTGCCTTATATATCATATATAGGTGAGGTATTGAATCTCAAAAACTTCAGAGAAAATGGGGAAAATGTGAAAAATAGCTGTTTTTTAGGCAACATTTATGGCCCCTGCGACCTTGACCTTGAAGCAAGGTCAAGATGCTATGTATGTTTTTTTGGGGCCTTGTCATCATACACCATCTTGCCAAATTTGGTACTGATAGACTGAATAGTGTCCAAGAAATATCCAACGTTAAAGTTTTCCGGACGGACGGACGGACGGACGGACGGACGACTCGGGTGAGTACATAGACTCACTTTTGCTTCGCATGTGAGTCAAAAAACCAGTCTGGGGATATCATACCCAGGAACTATCATGTGATATTTCATGAAGATCGGTCCAGTAGTTTTCCCTGAAGCGCTCTACACATACACACACACCACGTCCCTCATCTCCATTCCCCGTCTATGTTAAAACTTGACTAAATGTAAAAAGGAATGGAAAAGAAAGGAAAAAAAACAACCACCCAACCAATGTTATGCATAGAGTGAAATGTAACAGGGTCAAAGGAACAATTCAGTGAATCACTGTCAGGAAAAACAAAGTGGAAAATCAAATGATCACAAGAGTAGCATGACTTGTTAACAGAGTTTGCAAGCATCCTCACACATGTTCGCCAACATAGCATAAGCAAATGTTATCTTTACCTGTACAAATTGGTCACACTCATGGATAGTGACTGTTACTTGTGTTTTGAATGTTCACTTTCTTTCAACCTGTACAAATTGGTCACACTCATGGATAGTGACTGTTAATTGTGTTTTGAATGTTCAGTTTCTTTACCTGTACAAATTGGTCACACTCATGGATAGTGACTGTTACTTGTGTTTTGAATGTTCAGTTTCTTTACCTGTACAAATTGGTCACACTCATGGATAGTGACTGTTACTTGTGTTTTGAATGTTCAGTTTCTTTACCTGTACAAATTGGTCACACTCATGGATAGTGACTGTTACTTGTGTTTTGAATGTTCAGTTTCTTTACCTGTACAAATTGGTCACACTCATGGATAGTGACTGTTACTTGTGTTTTGAATGTTCAGTTTCTTTACCTGTACAAATTGGTCACACTCATGGATAGTGACTGTTACTTGTGTTTTGAATGTTCACTTTCTTTCAACCTGCATTTCAGTGTGATGTAAAACACGTATGGAAAACACTTTACTGTATACAGAAATGGACTAAACCAAACACTTTCACCAGGTTGCTTAGGACAACAAATGCACCCATAAGTCCAACAAAAACATAAATCTAATACTTACATGGAAAAAGAAAAATTCACAGAAAAAAAAGGAATGCAGCAAACTCTGTTAAAAAGTCGACACCTCAAAAAAACAATATCAACCCTTCCCCAAAACTTACACACTCACACCCACCCACACACACACTCACACCCACCCACACACACAATGACACTGCTGCCAACACTAAGTGCTGAAATCCAAGACACTGGGCGATGACCGATGCTCAGCTGCCTCTTAGTTGTCGTTTCCATCATCGTCTCCACGATCTGTTGTCTGCATCGTCGTCTTCCTCCTCATCGGGCGCTAGGAGGATGCGTTCGTCCATGTCCTCGTCCAGACTGACCAGCACATCGTCCACTTCCTCATCAGGGTTGATGGCCGCCTCGTCCAGTGTGTCAGGCACCTCATCCAGTGTGTCAGGCACCTCCTCCAGTGTGTCAGGCACCTCGTCCAGTTCGCCTGGAACCTCATCCAGGCTGGTGGCCGGATCGTCCATCGTCTCTTCTGTCTCACCACCTATCGTCACCTGAAGCTGAACACCAACACTCAACGTCAAAGATGGTCACCTGAAGCTGAACACCAACACTCAACGTCAAAGATGGTCAGTCCTCAATGTTCTGTAAGACATGAAATGACCAGCCAAGAGAAAGACAATGGCAAAGGAACAGAACCGACCTCACCCCAAATTACCAGTGATCTACATATTGACATACCTGCAACTGTCAATTGGTCAGATCTGTACATACCTGCAACTGTCAATTGGTCAGATCTGCACATACCTGCAACTGTCAATTGGTCAGATCTGCACATACCTACAACTGTCAATGGGTCAGATCTGCACATACCTACAACTGTCAATTGGTCAGATCTGTACATACCTACAACTGTCAATTGGTCAGATCTGCACATACCTACAACTGTCAATTGGTCAGATCTGCACATACCTGCAACTGTCAATAGGTCAGATCTGCACATACCTGCAACTGTCAATTGGTCAGATCTGCACATACCTACAACTGTCAATTGGTCAGATCTGCACATACCTGCAACTGTCAATGGGTCAGATCTGCACATACCTGCAACTGTCAATTGGTCAGATCTGCACATACCTGCAACTGTCAATTGGTCAGATCTGCACATACCTGCAACTGTCAATTGGTCAGATCTGCACATACCTGAAGCCTGGACAACATCTTACAGGTTAGCGCACAGTAACATTATCTTTGACCGAAATAACTGAGGCAGCACTGACATTACTCATCAAACTTTTCAAATTGTTTTCCTTTACAGGTTATGGCTAGGGGCTTGAATGAAGAGAGGTGTGGGGGCGTAAGAGAAGAATGTAAGGGAAGTTGAGGGATTGGAGTTAGAAGTGTCTATTTCACAACCTCATCCTCCTCAGTGTCGGCATCGTCAGTCTGGTCAGAGGGGATGGCGGCAGCGATGTCGGCTTCCGTGTTGAGGTGAACCTGCCCCATGTGCCAGCGTACAGACAGCGCTCGCTTCTTGAACCTCGCTCCTGCAGCATACGCCTAAAAACAGAGAGGCGTTGCCACATCAAGCAGCAACACAATCACCTTGACTTGGTGCTAGAAAGGCATCACCACATCAAACAACAACACAATCACCTTGACTTGGTGCTAGAAAGGCATCACCACATCAAACAACAACACAATCACCTTGACTTGGTGCTAGAAAGGCATCACCACATCAAACAACACAATCACCTTGACTTGGTGCTAGAAAGGCATCACCACATCAAACAACAACACAATCACCTTGACTTGGTGCTAGAAAGGCATCACCACATCAAACAACAACACAATCACCTTGACTTGGTGCTAGAAAGGCATCACCACATCAAACAACAACACAATCACCTTGACTTGGTGCTAGAAAGGCATCACCACATCAAACAACACAATCACCTTGACTTGGTGCTAGAAAGGCATCACCACATCAAACAACAACACAATCACCTTGACTTGGTGCTAGAAAGGCATCACCACAACAAACAACACAATCACCTTGACTTGGTGCTAGAAAGGCATCACCACATCAAACAACAACACAATCACCTTGACTTGGTGCTAGAAAGGCATCACCACATCAAACAACAACACAATCACCTTGACTTGGTGCTAGAAAGGCATCACCACATCAAACAACAACACAATCACCTTGACTTGGTGCTAGAAAGGCATCACCACATCAAACAACAACACAATCACCTTGACTTGGTGCTAGAAAGGCATCACCACATCAAACAACACAAACATCTGCTGGGCTCCTTACAAATCTATTTATATAACGAGTCTGTTACTTTCTGTGATTCTGTCTGCACCGCACCACACACAAAAAATTCCCTCCTGTTGCAGTCAAATATGTCTAAAATGGACAACTCAAGGGACCAAGCATAGTGTCAGGGGTCGTCACCAGGGCAGCTTCCACTGCTACCAGGTTGTCTTATGTCACAAAGATTGATATTGTTTAAAGTCTGTTCACTTTACGCTTTACACATCTCCTGAAGTAAAACACACAATCAACAACTGGTGAACTCTGACAAGATGAATTAGCATGTGAGCCACTACTCACAAAGTTTACATTTCCTCTTGCAGCACAATTCATCCATGCTATCTCACTACACTTCTTATTCTTGCAATCACATACAACCTCCACATTATTGGCTCACGTAAGTGTAGCCTATGTGATGCTAACTTTTGTCTGTCTGTGCGTGTGTATGTGTGTGATAGAAACTTTAACATTTGACTGAACACCGAAATACTAATTTTACCTGGTTATTATCCAAGCAACAGCTTCAAAGTATTGAAACAATGATCAACATTTCGTCGGCACATATGTAGTTAAAGTGTGTATCCAAAGAAAACGGGTGGTGGGTTGTTTTTTTTTTTGGGGGGGGGGGGGGGGGGGGGGTAAAAACAGGTGACTGGTTTGTGTCGTGTGTGGTATGTAGACCAGGTCAGGGGTCAAGGTTAAGTCAGATCGCGTGAAGGATTGTGGTATAGATACAGTTCTCACCCAGCTGCAGTTCGCCGATTCGGGGAAAACGATTTCACATTGTTCGGTTTCGTAGCCCCAGAAAAATAGATAAAGAAGATACAAAAGGAGATTTCCTACAGGTTGATCTGCACAGCGTGTTTCCAGTGTCTGCGTGAGGAAGCGCTGTCGAAAGCGCAGTGTCAATCTGGCAGTCGTGTCCCCGTAAGTAGGCTACAGACAGACAGATCTAGATCTAGTGTCTCCCACTCTTGCACCGTGTCACCTATGCTTAGGCCAAAAAAAAAAAATTGTCTGTTTCTGGTCACCCGACAGACCCTAAATTTCGGCGCCGACCCTAAACTTTTTTTTTCCAAACTCAAAAATTTTTTTTTTTTTTTTTGGTGGTAAAGGACAGGGTGAGAAAATGAACAACAAAAACGTGTGAAAACGAAAGTCCGCTGACGATTTGTAAATGTGTTGAGTGTCTTGTCTCTATGTATAGTGAATCCAGTCTCTTTGCGCGATTTTTAAAGTTAGTTTTATTGGTCTACATTTTGGGTAAAAAAAGAAAATAAAAAAATCCCTACCTACCGACCCTATTTTTTTTAGCCATGTTACCAGAAACAATTTTTTTTTTTGGCCTTACTGTGTATGTGTGACGGAGTGAATGAGTTTGTGTTACTGTTTGTTGATTTCTTACGGGAGCCTTGAAGGCTTCGCCTCTTGTTTACTATGACATCAGGGTAGTGACACAAAGGCATCAGCAAACTTAAAGAGTGCACAAGCAAAGAGTCGGGGTACTCACCGATTCAGCCTGCTTTCTGTTGGCGAAAGTCAGCATTAGGCAGGGAATATCCTCCTTCAACTCAGTCTGTACTATTTCTCCAAACAACTGCCAAGAGAGTGTTACTTCAGTTAATCAAACAAACATAACATATTGACTTGATTAACACTTTCTGTTCCCATATTTTATCTAACATTCACAAGCATACACCTTGTACACATGCAAGACAACTCTCTCTGACACACCCTCCCACCCCCCTCTCCCACCCCCTCTCCCACCCCTCTCTCCCACCCCCCTCTCCCACCCCCCTCTCCCTACCCTGTGTCTGTCTCTATCTCCCTCTCTATGAGTGCAGGTGGTGTATCAACAATCTGTCAGAAGAATGTCTGGACGCACAAATACAATGATCACACTCTTGCCCCATTCAGACTTATTTCCCAGTCACTGCCTGCCGAAATGCTTGACAAACTGCTACAATTGTTGATTGTGCCGGAGCTTTGTGCACCAATGTCTGTCGGTCTCTCTCAGTCAAACCCCCTCAGTACAGGAAAAGCGGGGATGGGACAGGGGTAAACATGAACAAGCTTACTAGGGTGTGCCGCCTCCTGAGTAGTCCCCTAAAGGTACAAGTGAATAGTTCTAGAATTTAAGCATTAAAAAATGAGCTATTTGATGTGATCTAGGTTGATTTAGATGGACTGTCTCTCTCTACAAGCCACTGAGTAAAAAAAGGAGGGGATACTCACAGCGAAGTGGGCCTTGACCTCGTCCAGATCCTCCTGTAGGAAGCCCCGCACCTCCAGTGTCTTGGGTCTCTTGTCCAGGGTCATGCTGCCTCCCCCGCGACCGCGACCCCCTTGCCACCACGGCCCTGACCCCCGACCTCTGGCCAGTCCGCGACCCCGGCCAAGCAAGCCCATGGAGGCTGCCTGGAAAGAGAAAGGGTCTGACTGGGGCTGAAACACACACAACGCAGTCACACGTTCAACATCCACCGTCAAGACCCAGGTACCAGCACGACACAACACTGTGGCCTTGAGTGGACAGTCACACGTTCAACATCTGCCGTCAAGACCCAGGTACCAGCACGACACAACACCGTAGCCTTGAGTGGACAGTCACACGTTCAGCATCCACCGTCAAGACCCAGGTACCAGCACGACACAACACTGTGGCCTGGAGTGAACAGTCACACGTTCAGCATCCACCGTCAAGACCCAGGTACCAGCACGACACAACACTGTGGCCTTGAGTGGACAGTCACACGTTCAACATCCTCCGTCAAGACCCAGGTACCAGCACGACACAACACTGTGGCCTTGAGTGGACAGTCACACGTTCAGCATCCACCGTCAAGACCCAGGTACCAGCATGACACAACACTGTGGCCTTGAGATTTCAGAAATGGAAGTTCAGTCAAGAAGGTTGGCAAACCCCCCTGAAGCTCAATTATTTTCATCTTTCCGAAAGGGGTGGAAAATCTGTTGAGACAAGTTCTGAGTCGGAATTACAAAATTTGCATGGAAATCTCATGCCTGACACATGAAAGCAAGCTCAGCCCATAGCATCTCCCCTCACTCATCAAAGCGGTGTTAACCAACCTGCTGGGTGAGCTCTACAAGGCGGTGCCTGAGCATCTCCCCTCACTCATCAAAGCGGTGTTAACCAACCTGCTGGGTGAGCTCTACAAGGCGGTGCCTGAGGATCTCCCCTCACTCATCAAAGCGGTGTTAACCAACCTGCTGGGTGAGCTCTACAAGGCGGTGCCTGAGCATCTCCCCTCACTCATCAAAGCGGTGTTAACCAACCTGCTGGGTGAGCTCTACAAGGCGGTGCCTGAGCATCTCCCCTCACTCATCAAAGCGGTGTTAACCAACCTGCTGGGTGAGCTCTACAAGGCGGTGCCTAAGCATCTCCCCTCACTCATCAAAGCGGTGTTAACCAACCTGCTGGGTGAGCTCTACAAGGCGGTGCCTGAGCACGCTGGTGTCTTCACCGGTGCCCTGCTTGGTCATCAGGTCCAGCTCCGTGTCCAAGATGTCCCTCTTCACCGTCTGCTGTACCCCTGTCACCGCCGGTGATGTTGAAGTTGTTGCGGCAACGGTGGGGCTGGGTGTCGGGGTGTTGACCAGTTTGTGGGATCCGGCGGGTGTCGGGGTGTTGACCAGTTTGTGGGATCCGGCGGGTGGCAGTTTCTTGGCCATCGGTGTGCCGCTTTTGAACTTGAGTTTGTCAATGCTGTCTGATACCACCTTCAGCATCTGTTGGACATTTGTGCAGCCATGTTAGCAAGCAGTAACTCAAGGGCTGCCTCATAGGCTTACAATTATTTTGTAAAATGGAAGAGAGTTTGCTGTAAGTAAGTCTGTCAACCTTTAGTCTATCAACCTTTTAGTCTGTCAACCTTTAGTCCGTCAACCTTTTTTTACTCCAGCTGTAAACTGAGCACACCAACACTTTCTTTGACCAGCCGTGCCACAGCTGCATGCGAGAAATTGTAGGGATCTTTAAAAAAAAAAGGCCATAACGTTTGTATCATTGTTCTCTTTATCATCAAAGCTGGACAGATCATGCAAAGATAGCTGTGAAATATAACATGAAAGTTTCTTTTTTTTTTATAACATGAATTTTTGTTTTTGTTTTTTAAAATAATTTTTTTCAGTTATAACATGCTTTTTGTTGCATTTTGTGGTGTTTTTTTCCCCCTGATGAAGCTTTCATAAGCGAAAATTCGTATCGTCTTGTGGTGTTCTTGTATCGGTGAGTACAGAAATCTTTGTTTTTTAACTTGATGAAAGTTTCATTCAAATTCAAACAGCTACGTTCACTGGCACTGACAAACCTGTGCCATGTACAAAGAACAGATTACAACAGTAATGACTGAACAGAAGATAATCAACACCAATATCTTGTAGCAATCACCACAAGAATATGTCTGACCTTCATGATGTTGGTCTTTTCTTCCAAAGTCAACGTTGTTTTGCCTCTCTCCAGTTTATCCAGCAGGAGCTGGAAAGAAAGAACTCAATTTCTTAATGTCTGTGATCGGTTCACAAGGTGCTTGTGAAGCTAACAACAGAACTAAAACACATCCTCCTCAGCAAGACATCTCAGTGTTTTCAAATATTGGATGCAAGATAAAGAGAAGTCTCCACAAACCAGAGTGAAACAAGGACAAGATGTACTGTCTCTTTCTTCATCTTTCTAATTATTATAGGTTTTTTTTATTTTGTGTGTGTGGATAGGGCTGAGTTGTTTAATTTATTTTGTTATTGTCTTTATATTGTGTTCAAGGATTGAAAAACTGATGCAAGAGATTGTCAAAATAGATGCCATCTTCACAAGCATGCTTACACGCTACTGGTTATGCCCTCTGGCATGTAAAGCAGCGAATAGAAATGACTAACTGCGAGTAAAGCTAGTGTTTAGACATATATATATCTATAATGTTCGTGTAAATTGTCACTAACAAAGACATAAACCCATCAGCTTGGACCTTGAAATAGAAGGACAATTGCAACTCTATCTTCAAATGTGATGTGTGCAGTGATCCTATGTGATAGTGTGACCATGGTGTGCTCACCTTCTGCTGGGCCACCTGCTGTTCCAGCAACACCTGTTTCTTCTTGTCCAGCTCTGCCTTCTTCACTATGGCCTCCTGGTCAACACACAACACTAACCAGTCACCAGTCATCATGGTCAACACACAACACTAACCAGTCAGCATGGTCAACACACAACACTAACCAGTCAGCATGGTCAA
Organism: Littorina saxatilis; assembly: GCF_037325665.1. Lineage (NCBI taxonomy): Eukaryota > Metazoa > Mollusca > Gastropoda > Littorinimorpha > Littorinidae > Littorina > Littorina saxatilis. Next base: position 55,255,234 of record NC_090250.1, on the reverse strand, counting down.
CACACAACACTAACCAGTCAGCATGGTCAACACACAACACTAACCAGTCAGCATGGTCAACACACAACACTAACCAGTCACCAGTCAGCATGGTCAACACACAACACTAACCAGTCAGCATGGTCAACACACAACACTAACCAGTCACCAGTCAGCATGGTCAACACACAACACAACCAGTCAGCATGGTCAACACACAACACTAACCAGTCACCAGTCAGCATGGTCAACACACAACACTAACCAGTCACCAGTCAGCATGGTCAACACACAACACTAACCAGTCAGCATGGTCAACACAACACTAACCAGTCACCAGCCAGCATGGTCAACACACAACACTAACCAGTCAGCATGGTCAACACACAACACTAACCAGTCACCAGTCAGCATGGTCAACACACAACACTAACCAGTCAGCATGGTCAACACACAACACTAACCAGTCACCAGTCAGCATGGTCAACACACAACACTAACCAGTCAGCATGGTCAACACACAACACTAACCAGTCAGCATGGTCAACACCCAACACTAACCAGTCATCATGGTCAACACACAACACTAACCAGTCAGCATGGTCAACACACAACACTAACCAGTCAGCATGGTCAACACACAACACTAACCAGTCAGCATGGTCAACACCCAACACTAACCAGTCAGCATGGTCAACACACAACACTAACCAGTCAGCATGGTCAACACACAACACTAACCAGTCAGCATGGTCAACACCCAACACTAACCAGTCACCAGCCAGCATGGTCAACACACAACACTAACCAGTCAGCATGGTCAACACACAACACTAACCAGTCAGCATGGTCAACACACAACACTAACCAGTCAGCATGGTCAACACACAACACTAACCAGTCAGCATGGTCAACACACAACACTAACCAGTCACCAGTCAGCATGGTCAACACACAACACTAACCAGTCACCAGTCAGCATGGTCAACACACAACACTAACCAGTCAGCATGGTCAACACCCAACACTAACCAGTCAGCATGGTCAACACCCAACACTAACCAGTCAGCATGGTCAACACACAACACTAACCAGTCACCAGTCAGCATGGTCAACACACAACACTAACCAGTCAGCATGGTCAACACACAACACTAACCAGTCAGCATGGTCAACACACAACACTAACCAGTCAGCAGTCAGCATGGTCAACACCCAACACTAACCAGTCACCAGTCAGCATGGTCAACACACAACACTAACCAGTCACCATGGTCAACACACAACACTAACCAGTCAGCATGGTCAACACACAACACTAACCAGTCAGCAGTCAGCATGGTCAACACCCAACACTAACCAGTCACCAGTCAGCATGGTCAACACACAACACTAACCAGTCAGCATGGTCAACACCCAACACTAACCAGTCAGCATGGTCAACACCCAACACTAACCAGTCAGCATGGTCAACACACAACACTAACCAGTCACCATTCAGCATGGTCAACACACAACACTAACCAGTCAGCATGGTCAACACACAACACTAACCAGTCAGCATGGTCAACACACAACACTAACCAGTCAGCAGTCAGCATGGTCAACACACAACACTAACCAGTCAGCATGGTCAACACACAACACTAACCAGTCAGCATGGTCAACACACAACACTAACCAGTCACCAGTCAGCATGGTCAACACACAACACTAACCAGTCAGCATGGTCAACACACAACACTAACCAGTCATCATGGTCAACACCCAACACTAACCAGTCACCAGTCAGCATGGTCAACACACAACACTAACCAGTCAGCATGGTCAACACACAACACTAACCAGTCACCAGTCAGTATGGTCAACACACAACACTAACCAGTCACCAGTCAGCATGGTCAACACACAACACTAACCAGTCACCAGTCAGCATGGTCAACACACAACACTAACCAGTCAGCATGGTCAACACACAACACTAACCAGTCAGCATGGTCAACACACAACACTAACCAGTCACCAGTCAGCATGGTCAACACACAACACTAACCAGTCAGCATGGTCAACACACAACACTAACCAGTCACCAGTCATCATGGTCAACACACAACACTAACCAGTCAGCATGGTCAACACACAACACTAACCAGTCAGCATGGTCAACACACAACACTAACCAGTCACCAGTCATCATGGTCAACACACAACACTAACCAGTCAGCATGGTCAACACACAACACTAACCAGTCAGCATGGTCAACACACAACACTAACCAGTCACCAGTCAGCATGGTCAACACACAACACTAACCAGTCACCATGGTCAACACACAACACTAACCAGTCAGCATGGTCAACACACAACACTAACCAGTCACCATGGTCAACACACAACACTAACCAGTCATCATGGTCAACACACAACACTAACCAGTCACCAGTCAGCATGGTCAACACACAACACTAACCAGTCACCAGTCATCATGGTCAACACACAACACTAACCAGTCAGCATGGTCAACACACAACACTAACCAGTCAGCATGGTCAACACACAACACTAACCAGTCAGCAGTCAGCATGGTCAACACCCAACACTAACCAGTCAGCATGGTCAACACACAACACTAACCAGTCAGCATGGTCAACACACAACACTAACCAGTCACCAGTCAGCATGGTCAACACACAACACTAACCAGTCATCATGGTCAACACACAACACTAACCAGTCAGCATGGTCAACACACAACACTAACCAGTCACCAGTCAGCATGGTCAACACACAACACTAACCAGTCAGCATGGTCAACACACAACACTAACCAGTCAGCATGGTCAACACACAACACTAACCAGTCATCATGGTCAACACACAACACTAACCAGTCACCAGTCATCATGGTCAACACACAACACTAACCAGTCACCAGTCATCATGGTCAACACACAACACTAACCAGTCACCAGTCAGCATGGTCAACACACAACACTAACCAGTCACCAGTCAGCATGGTCAACACACAACACTAACCAGTCACCAGTCAGCATGGTCAACACACAACACTAACCAGTCACCAGTCAGCATGGTCAACACACAACACTAACCAGTCACCAGTCAGCATGGTCAACACACAACACTAACCAGTCAGCATGGTCAACACACAACACTAACCAGTCACCATGGTCAACACACAACACTAACCAGTCAGCATGGTCAACACACAACACTAACCAGTCAGCATGGTCAACACACAACACTAACCAGTCAGCATGGTCAACACACAACACTAACCAGTCACCAGTCAGCATGGTCAACACACAACACTAACCAGTCACCAGTCAGCATGGTCAACACACAACACTAACCAGTCACCAGTCAGCATGGTCAACACACAACACTAACCAGTCAGCATGGTCAACACACAACACTAGTGTGTCATTAGTTGAATATTAGTTGTCAAGTTGTGAATGTTGTGGAAGGAAGTCACTTTAAAGCATGCTGACTTTACTACAGGACCCGAGAACTAAAATGAAAAACAGTGCTCTACACAATAGTATCTCTGGTCATCAAATGTTCATAGTCCATGACTCACGGACTGTGACCAGAGAACTTTTAACCTTGGGACAACACTTTGGATGAATGCAGTATGCCCTCTCTGCCCATTTTCTTAAGATGTACAGCATATGCACCCCAGCCAATCAACTCCGTAACCTATTTAGCGCTGTTGAATCAAACTGTCACAGAACTACGCTAACAGCGTGACTTGACGCTCCCTTTCAATACAACTCAATAAAACTCTTAAAAACAATTGTGTTTGGAACACAAGTACATTCCACCAACAGGTATAGGTTAACTCAGTCCTTTCTAATCCATACAACCCCTCAAGTATTTCATCCCAAACAACACTTCTCGTGGCTGTAGCATCCCAAACAACACTTCTCGTGGCTGTAGCATCCCAAACAACACTTCTCGTGGCTGTAGCATCCCAAACAACACTTCTCGTGGCTGTAGCATCCCAAACAACACTTCTCGTGGCTGTAGCATCCCAAACAACACTTCTCGTGGCTGTAGCATGTCAAGACAAATACCTATGAATTGTTGAATAAACACTGTTTAAACCAAGACATAGAGGTAAAGTTCCATCCCTACCTTTTTCAGCTCCTCGTTCTTCTTGATGGCCTCGATGCGTGACACAAAGTTGGCGGACCCCACAGTGGTGGGACTGAACTTGGGTGCGACGGCCGCCCTGGCCTTGGTCACCTGCTGGTTGAACACCGTCTTCCTCAGGTGGCCCAGTGAAGTGGTGTACACGATGCTCTGCACACCACCAAATGGAGGTTAAGATGAAGGTAAACTGAGCTGTTACGAATGACAGTGACAGTTTTCAATTGCTTCGTTATGTCTTGACCAGTACTCATGACTTTGGTACTGTTGTGTTCCCAAGACTCTGCACTTTTCTTTGACATAAGGCTCACTGTGTATAACTGGATCAACCAGGTGATAGTACCAAATGAATAAAGTAATTAGTTTTTTTTCTGATTAAGGTACATACTGTGACTAATTGGAACCTGGCAGTGAAAAGAGTATCACTGCAAGTCTAGAGGAAATCACAGTATCAAGGTTGTAAAGAGTATGACTGCAAGTCTAGAGGAAACCACAGTATCAAGGTTGTAAAGAGTATGACTGCAAGTCTAGAGGAAACCACAGTATCAAGGTTGTAAAGAGTATGACTGCAAGTCTAGAGGAAACCACAGTATCAAGGTTGTAAAGAGTATCACTGCAAGTCTAGAGGAAACCACAGTATCAAGGTTGTAAAGAGTATCACTGCAAGTCTAGAGGAAATCACAGTATCAAGGTTGTAAAGAGTATCACTGCAAGTCTAGAGGAAATCACAGTATCAAGGTTGTAAAGAGTATGACTGCAAGTCTAGAGGAAATCACAGTATCAAGGTTGTAAAGAGTATGACTGCAAGTCTAGAGGAAACCACAGTATCAAGGTTGTAAAGAGTATGACTGCAAGTCTAGAGGAAACCACAGTATCAAGGTTGTAAAGAGTATGACTGCAAGTCTAGAGGAAACCACAGTATCAAGGTTGTAAAGAGTGTGACTGCAAGTCTAGAGGAAACCACAGTATCAAGGTTGTAAAGAGTGTGACTGCAAGTCTAGAGGAAACCACAGTATCAAGGTTGTAAAGAGTATGACTGCAAGTCTAGAGGAAATCACAGTATCAAGGTTGTAAAGAGTGTGACTGCAAGTCTAGAGGAAATCACAGTATCAAGGTTGTAAAGAGTGTGACTGCAAGTCTAGAGGAAACCACAGTATCAAGGTTGTAAAGAGTGTGACTGCAAGTCTAGAGGATATCACAGTATCAAGGTTGTAAAGAGTATGACTGCAAGTCTAGAGGAAACCACAGTATCAAGGTTGTAAAGAGTATGACTGCAAGTCTAGAGGAAACCACAGTATCAAGGTTGTAAAGAGTATGACTGCAAGTCTAGAGGAAATCACAGTATCAAGGTTGTAAAGAGTATGACTGCAAGTCTAGAGGAAACCACAGTATCAAGGTTGTAAAGAGTATGACTGCAAGTCTAGAGGAAACCACAGTATCAAGGTTGTAAAGAGTGTGACTGCAAGTCTAGAGGAAACCACAGTATCAAGGTTGTAAAGAGTATGACTGCAAGTCTAGAGGAAACCACAGTATCAAGGTTGTAAAGAGTATGACTGCAAGTCTAGAGGAAATCACAGTATCAAGGTTGTAAAGAGTGTGACTGCAAGTCTAGAGGAAACCACAGTATCAAGGTTGTAAAGAGTATCACTGCAAGTCTAGAGGAAACCACAGTATCAAGGTTGTAAAGAGGCGAGAAGGGGGGTGTCCAACAGACTTTTCTGCCTTCACCTTCAACTCAACTTCAATAACCAACATTTTCAGTCTGCATGAGGTATTTCCATATATAGCTTATCAAGACAAACACTGAATGACTCCTTGCTCTAAGCAGCCACACTGAACACTGTTTACCTGGTCAGTAGGCGTTCTGGGGCCGGCCTTGGTCATGTTGTTGAGGGACAGCTTGTGTGCCGGGGGGATGACTGTCTGCCGCACAACGCTCTGCGGCTTGCTGCTCGCGTCCTGCGAGGTGCTGCTCACTGCCTCTGTGCTCGACTGAACAACACGTAGGTTTGTTATTTTTCATTTAATTTCATTTAGTACATTATCCCAATGCTGGGTAATGCCGGTCGTTTTCCCCCAGTGGAAAGCTAGCAGCAACAAGGGTCGCGCCACCCAGGTGTCTGCGTGTTTAGGTGTAATCAGCCACCTGCACTAATGGCACAATGACCCAGGTCTTTTGTGTGCCAGTGTGGTGACACAGGGGTGGGACATGGATATCGTCTTTGAGTCTGCACATAAAGTTGACTTGTGTCCATCCCGGCCAGGATTTGAACCCGTGACCCTAGGATCACAAGTCCAGTGCTCTACCAACTGAGCTACCCGGCTCTACCAACTGAGCTACCAGGCTCTACCCACTGAGCTACCCGGCTCTACCAACTGAGCTACCCGGCTCTACCAACTGAGCTACCAGGCTCTACCCACTGAGCTACCCGGCTCTACCCACTGAGCTACCAGGCTCTACCCACTGAGCTACCAGGCTCTACCCACAGAGCTACCCGGCTCTACCCACTGAGCTACCAGGCTCTACCCACTGAGCTCCCCGGCTCTACCCACTGAGCTACCCGGCTCGACCCACTGAGCTACCCGGCTCTACCCACTGAGCTACCCGGCTCTACCCACTGAGCTACCCGGCGCTACCCACTGAGCTACCCGGCGCTACCCACTGAGCTACCCGGCTCTACCCACTGAGCTACCCGGCTCTACCCACTGAGCTACCCGGCTCTACCCACTGAGCTACCCGGCTCTACCCACTGAGCTACTCGGCTCTACCCATTGAGCTACCCGGCTCTACCCACTGAGCTACCCGGCTCTACCAACTGAGCTACCCGGCTCTACCCACTGAGCTACCCGGCTCTACCCACTGAGCTACCCGGCTCTACCAACTGAGCTACCCGGCCTTTGCATGCATGTTATCTGCTTCCCCTTTGCAACTGTTCCACCAGATTTGCCGTTCATGTTGAGTTATCTGCTAACCTAACACCCACTCTGTCTAAATTGTTACAAATAAAAATGTGAACACTAGCATACAAATGAGCCTGGACATTTGTTCATAGACCTCTGACACTGGCAAACATACGTATATGAAACAGAACTTACATTTTTTTCAAAAACACCAGTATAACTGCTACATGTTCCTTGACTTACAAAACAAACTGCTAAATATTTCTTGACAAAATACACTGCTACATATTGCTAGAGTTACAGAACAAAGCATCAAAACACATCTAACCTCCTCAGGATCATACTCTGAAATGGACAGGTCATTGGTTGGCTGGTTGAAGGGTCCCAGACGGTTGAGAATACCGCCTTGACCAGGTTCCCCCTCCGTCTTGGTTTTCTCCATACCACCACCACCTGCACCCCCATCACCGGCGGCATTCGCAGCAGGGTTAAATCCAGGGCCCGAGTTTGGCGCTTGGTTTGCGCCAGGACGGTGCCAGAAGAGCTTGATGAATCTGTTGTTGAAGACGGGCTCACTGCTGTGGTAGGCGCTGGCCGCTTCGTCGTTGCGTGAGTAAGAGATCAGAGCTGCCCCGGGGTCACCCTCAAACTTAACCTGAAAATGAAGCAGGTTTTGGTTTGATCAAACACCGGTCTTGTGCAACTTTGGACCATTTCTTCATCTTTCCTTGCCGTGATGGTACTGAAGAAACTGAAAAAACTGAATTGAAGTATTGTTAACATCAGGGTGCTCATTTGTGTCTTTGTAAAGGAAGTCCCTGGAGGAGCTTCAGGGCCTCCCTAACTCAGTCTCAGATATTACTTGATCCTTCCACAGTAAAATGCTACCACAAACACTGCTCTCTAAAACTCTCCTCTTGCAAATTGCCATGTAAATCTTTGTGCTCACTTCATTAGGAGAACAAGACAGCCCAGGTATTCTCAGATTCGTCTACTGTACAAGAGAAGTGACTGCAGTACTCAGTAGGGGGTACTCACCTGAATATTTGTCAAGGTGCCGAACTTGCCGAAGTGTTCGTTGAGCTTGGCAATGTTGTTCATCTCTGGGGGAATCTTGCGAACTTCCAGCGTGGTGTTGGTCTGCTTGAACTGCTGTCTCTGGAAACCTGAAGCACACAACCTAGATACTGTAGAGTGAGGAACGCAACACTGACAACTGAAGCACACAACCTAGATACTGTAGAGTGAGGAACGCAACACTGACAACTGCAGCACACAACCTAGATACTGTAGAGCGAGGAACGCAACACTGACAACTGCAGCACACAACCTAGATACTGTAGAGTGAGGAACGCAACACTGACAACTGAAGCACACAACCTAGATACTGTAGAGTGAGGAACGCAACACTGACAACTGCAGCACACAACCTAGATACTGTAGAGTGAGGAACGCAACACTGACAACTGATGCACACAACCTAGATACTGTAGAGTGAGGAACGCAACACTGACAACTGCAGCACACAACCTAGATACTGTAGAGTGAGGAACGCAACACCGACAACTGCAGCACACAACCTAGATACTGTAGAGTGAGGAACGCAACACCGACAACTGCAGTACACAACCTAGATACTGTAAAGTGAGGAACGCAACACCGACAACTGCAGCACACAACCTAGATACTGTAGAGTGAGGAACGCAACACTGACAACTGCAGCACACAACCTAGATACTGTAGAGTGAGGAACGCAACACTGACAACTGATGCACACAACCTAGATACTGTAGAGTGAGGAACGCAACACCGACAACTGCAGCACACAACCTAGATACTGTAGAGTGAGGAACGCAACACCGACAACTGCAGCACACAACCTAAATACTGTAGAGTGAGGAACGCAACACCGACAACTGCAGCACACAACCTAGATACTGTAGAGTGAGGAACGCAACACTGACAACTGCAGCACACAACCTAGATACTGTAGAGTGAGGAACGCAACACTGACAGTGACAACTGCAGCACACAACCTAGATACTGTAGAGTGAGGAACGCAACACTGACAACTGATGCACACAACCTAGATACTGTAGAGTGAGGAACGCAACACCGACAACTGCAGCACACAACCTAGATACTGTAGAGTGAGGAACGCAACACTGACAACTGATGCACACAACCTAGATACTGTAGAGCGAGGAACGCAACACTGACAACTGCAGCACACAACCTAGATACTGTAGAGCGAGGAACGCAACACTGACAACTGCAGCACACAACCTAGATACTGTAAAGTGAGGAACGCAACACCGACAACTGCAGTACACAACCTAGATACTGTAAAGTGAGGAACGCAACACCGACAACTGCAGCACACAACCTAGATACTGTAGAGTGAGGAACGCAACACTGACAACTGCAGCACACAACCTAGATACTGTAGAGTGAGGAACGCAACACTGACAACTGATGCACACAACCTAGATACTGTAGAGTGAGGAACGCAACACTGACAACTGATGCACACAACCTAGATACTGTAGAGTGAGGAACGCAACACCGACAACTGCAGCACACAACCTAGATACTATAGAGTGAGGAACGCAACACTGACAACTGCAGCACACAACCTAGATACTGTAGAGTGAGGAACGCAACACCGACAACTGATGCACACAACCTAGATACTGTAGAGTGAGGAACGCAACACCGACAACTGATGCACACAACCTAGATACTGTAGAGTGAGGAACGCAACACTGACAACTGCAGCACACAACCTAGATACTGTAGAGTGAGGAACGCAACACTGACAACTGCAGCACACAACCTAGATACTGTAGAGTGAGGAACACAACACTGACAACTGATGCACACAACCTAGATACTGTAGAGTGAGGAACACAACACTGACAACTGCAGCACACAACCTAGATACTGTAGAGTGAGGAACACAACACTGACAACTGCAGCACACAACCTAGATACTGTAGAGTGAGGAACGCAACACTGACAACTGCAGCACACAACCTAGATACTGTAGAGTGAGGAACACAACACTGACAACTGAAGCACACAACCTAGATACTGTAGAGTGAGGAACGCAACACTGACAACTGCAGCACACAACCTAGATACTGTATGTGCATGCCGATGTGGCATGCAGTCACCTACTTTTGTTGTAATTACGTTTGCTCAAGCCATTGCACGATGTAAAAAGAAGTAAACCGTGTTTTTATTGTGGCACCTTGTTGTGACCCGTTTTGTGGAGCGTTAATATTTTTACGTGAGATTCACGTGCTCCTTGTTCAGTTGTTGTGACCTGGTTTTGGTCGGAGTGTCACAAACTGCGTCGTTTAGTTCTAGAACACCGTGAGATTCACGTGATATTTTCCGTGTTTTGATTTTGAGGTGAGCCCTGCGAATCTGCGTTGCAAGTTTTAGAATACGTGTGACTCACGTGTTTTTAGCTTTGTGATGTCAGCTAGTTCCTTGGTCTTCTTTCTGTTAAATATACCGTTTTAAGTTTTGGGCATGCACGGAGTGCGTGATCGGTTACTGATTGGTTGTAAAATAGTAGTTTCACCCGATTCTGTCTTAGGAATGTTGTTGGTTGGTCAATCCGGTGACCTTTGACTTTTGAATAACTATTCCATGTTAGGTTTTTGTTTCCATAAATACCGCTGCTTGACTCCTGTCTCGTCAGTCGATCTGAGGGTTTTAGGAAGCGTTTGGTTTTGATGTAAACGTATGAAGGTTAGCAAGTGAACCAACGGAGTGTTTCTTATGTTTTAACGTCAACGTAATGTTCTTGGAGACAGTTGTTTCTCAAGTGTGAATCGTTTTGTGCCCTTCGTTTGTGAGGCAACACGTTTTGGTACTGCTGGTCAACCCACACAGCGCATAAGGTAATTTTGTTGTTACTTGTTTGTGTTGTGTTTTGGTCGCCATTTTGTAATGACTTTGTGAGTTGTTTATGTATAACGTGAGTTGAAAGTCTGACTTGTTGTAGTGTTTCTTTATTGTGTGTTCAACTGTTCTAGTGTTGTGAACGTACAGCAATGTTTTGTAGACGCTAGAAAGTCGCTAATGTTTATAATGATAACTTGTGTTTTCTGTGGTTAACGAAGTTCGAAGTGAAACGTTTTCTCCGACTTTTTCAGCCTTACGTTAAAAGAATTTAGGTAAAAGAAGCTTGCGGTCTGTGGTGATCGTTTGTAAACGGGCTTATTTCTTGTAACGTTATTGAGGGAAAGTGGATGAGTAAATATCTTGTTTGTGACTTTGATTAACGCAGGAACGTTGTCGTTAGACTTTTTTGGTATGACAGTTTGCTTTGTATTCCTGGCCTGATGAGTCAACTTTTTGTATTGTTCTGAAAGTAGCCAGTTCGGATTTAAACGTATGTATGCTAAGTTTCTTGAGTATTCTTAGTGCTTATGGTATTGTTGAACGTACGGAACGTAATTCTTTATTGTTGTTGAACGTACAGAACGTAACTCTTTATTGTTGTTGAAGGACTAACCAACGAGTGTTTGGTAATTGTAACTTTCTTGTCTGTTTGTCTTCTCCTGTCTTGTGATTGTTTACTTTTCTTGTTTTTACTTCTCGTGTCTTGTTAATGCATTTGATACTTTTGCCATGTCTAATAATTTGTTTTCTTTTCTCTTTTTCTTTCTGTTCATAAGTTTTTTACCGCAATACGTGGTACTGTAACGATATATATACATTACTGATCCCTAGTGTCAGATGTAAAATAATAAACCAGTACTTTTGCGCGTTATCGCTTGTAACCTGTGTTTGTCATTTCGTATGAACAATATGTAGTACCAGCCTCGCTCACGAAGGCGCGCACAGTAAAAAACTTAGCTGCTGATGCCCAGTGAAAGAACTTTAGCTGAAGTAAAAAACTTAGCTGCTGACGCCCAGTGAAAGAACTTTAGCTAAAGTAAACAAACTTAGCTGAAGTCCAGCCAAGTGAATGTAAAGAACTTTTGTTATTGACGCTCAATGAACGTAAACGTAGCTGTTGATAACCAGCAAAAGACTTTATTGTTACCTGTCACTGTGTTAGTGAACCATAGTTTGACACAGATCAACTTGTCGGTTAGAGATCTTCCTACTCCATATCCGGCGCATCTTTTGTGACTTTTGTGTATTATCCCAAACGACCCTCGGATCGACTCATTTTACTTTATAACCAGATAAACCTTATGTATGTTTTAAGTGCTTTTGAATAAGCGAACATTGTAATGGAGAAGGTTCCAGTAGATAATCCATTGGAAGCTTCAGGTTATGACATTAACGGCGATGAAGATGAACATTCTCAAAGGCCTAGGCGTGACATTAAGCCTACTGAAAAAGGTAGAGAGTACCAGATTGAGATCAAAACTAGAAACTTTGCAAGACAACGAACATTCTTGGAACGAGCAATCGGTGAGGTAGTAACAGAGCTTAACCAAGAAACTCCTAATCAAGAGTCGTTAACCAGTCAGAAACAAATTGTTTTGAGCATGTACAAGGATCTTGGTGACATAGAGAAAGGTCTTCGTAGTATTGGTAGCGGTGAAACCATTCAGGAAAGTTGGGATGATGTTCAGAGAACAGTTCAGAACATTATGTTTGACATTGATCGAGCTCTTGACAGACAAACGACTAGCGTTCAGGTGGCTAAGGAGCCTACTTCCAGGCATAGCAGTGTTACACCTAGCGTTGGGTCATCCACCCACAAGTCAGCCAGTGGTAAGACTGCCAGCCATAAAGCAGCTAGCATTACGTCAGCCATCCACAAGTCAGCTAGCCACAAGTCAGGTAGCAGGAGATCAGGTAGCCAAGTAGCTTCTCGCGCCGAGTCTCTCCGCTCTAAAAGTGTTAGCTCTGAAGACACTAAATTGGCTCTTAAACTAGAGGCTGCTTCCCTGGCCATAAAAGTGGAAGGTGACGCAATAAAGGAAGCTCAGTTTAGTGAACTGGATCTCTTACAACAACAATATGCTGAGAGAACAGCAGCTAGGCAGACTGAGGACGCAGCTAGGCAGGCCGAAGAAGCAGCTAGGCAGGCTAAGGAAGCTGAGAGAACAGCAGCTAGACAGGCCGAAGACGCAGCTGAAGCAGCTCTTGAAGATATTAAACAGAAAAAGGCTTTGAGACAAATTCAGTCCACCGAATTGAAAATTAGCTTAAGAGAACAACAAGCTATGTTACAAGTATTGGAACAAGGTGAATCCGTTCAGCAGGATCTCCCTGATCTACCGTCAGTTGATTTGTTGAACACTAGGTTCCACCCTCGTCCTTTCGTTCCCTTGTATAGTCTTGTAGCCCCTCCTCTAAACAATGAACAAACAGCGATAGGAATAGGGACAGGTGCTGCCGTCATTGCTGACCAAAGGACACACCAGCCAGCCATGGACTTCACGTCTGTTCCTGTCTGCCAAGCCGCCAGCACCCATGACATCTCGACTGTCAACGTCAACGCTGCTGTCACCAACTTCGTCGCAGGAACCACAACGACTGAGCCACAACAGCACGCGTTACCTGTCGTGGACCTCGTCGTTGGAGTCAGCGCCTCGACAAGCGCCGCTACTACCAACAACGCCACCTACGAGGCGTACGGACCTCAACGTAGAGAGGATGTCAACGCCCCCCATCACGTCGGAATGAGCGCTCCTTTCGTCCATCAGGAGCCCTTCACACCTAACTACACGACGGCTGCAACTACATCCTCCATGCGGCCTACAGCGCTGCTGACCACACTGCAGCACCCTCTCGGTGCATACACTGGTCAGCCGCCTCTGCACAACGTTGGACACTCAACGACAAGCGTCACAGGCTCTCGCCCGCCTGATCTCGACCACACAGGTTGGTCCTATCACCTACCAGAGACAAGGGAAGGTGATGAGACGCAAGAACGACACACCTACTTCCCAGAAGAACGTCACCAACGCATGGACCACAGACGTTTTCAAGTGACCCCACCCTGTTTCCCCTATGATACCCACCTACATCCCAAACCAGAGCCTTTCGTGCCCACATTCCTGGACCCACATCAGACCACCCCCAAAGTTATTTGGGGAAACGAAAACGCAAGGCCCCCTGCGTACATGAACTTTGACAAGGAATGTCATGCAGATCGTCCATTTGCCTCCTACCCCCCGTCTGCGTACTACCAACGTCCACGTGCTACTCCTGCCAAGCAGGACACTCCTATGGACTCTCTCGCCAAAACCCTATCAGACGCTCTGATGATCAACCGTTTGCCGATGCAGGAGCCGTGCATTTTTGTTGGTGACCCTCTCCAATATCCAATTTGGAGGTCGTCGTTTGCGTTTCTCATTGAGAGACAGAACATAACCAGCAGTGAGAAGTTATTGTATCTGCAACGGTACATCGGAGGTCAAGCAAAGGAGGCCGTGACCGGCTTCTTTCTGCTAAGAGAAGGTGATGCCTACGAGAGAGCCATGGAAGTGCTGGAAAATCGGTTCGGCAACTCATACGTCGTTTCGCAAGCTTTCCGGACCAAGCTGGACGAATGGACCCCAGTCAAAAGCAAGGATCCCAAGGGACTCAGAAGTCTGGCCGATTTCTTGCAGCAATGTTCCGTTGCTGCCCAGGAAGTTGGTGGACTGAGCATCCTGGATGATGCCCAATACCTACGGAAGATCGTCGGAAAGCTCCCAGACTGGATGAGTCACAGATGGTCTAGAACAGTTGCTCGAACCAAGGTTGAAAAGAAGAGGTATCCTCTGTTCCATGAACTCGTGTCGTTCATTACCCTCGAAGCAGACATTTCTAACGACCCTGTTTTCGGCTTGACAAGTGCATCGGGGACACCAAGAAAGTTCACAACGAACCTGTCAACCCTGACAGAGGATGTCTCCGCATGTCTGCACTGTCAACTTCCGGACCATGACGCTGGGACATGTAAGGAACTCATAGTGAAGCCTCTGGTTGAGATACGAGATTTTCTGTTCAAGAACCGTATCTGCTACGGATGTCTGAGAAGCAAGGATCACCAGAGCCGTCAATGTAAGCAGAAACAGACGTGCAAGAAGTGCAAGAAGGCTCATCCCACTTGTCTTCACGATGACAATTTCAAATATCAGAACAGTATGAGTGAAAACAAAGGGGCGAGTGAACACAAGAACAATTACCGTACCTCTGCTGCTGACGTTCAAGAGCCACTGTCATCGTCGACCCCTACGGTGTCTGCTCTTAAGGCCAGCGAGGAAAACAGCATCGGTTTCACGTCTATGATCGTTCCCGTTCTCGTTTCCAGTGACTCTAACCCCAACGTAGAAGTGCTGACGTACGCACTACTGGACACTATGTCCAACGCCACTTTTGTAGTGCAGTCAGTGGCTGAAGAAGTTAAAGCCAAATCGCAGCCGACTACACTCAGGGTCTCCACACTGACTGAGGACAATGCTGTGGTCTCCGGCAGGAAGTACTCTGGATTGCGTGTCCGCTCTCCTACCTCCAGTGAGTTTGTCAGGCTCCCTTCTGCCATCTCACGACCTTATCTGACCGTTGACCCCACTCATATCCCCACCTCAGAGACTGTCAAAGTTTACCCACATCTCCAACACCTGTCTCCAAAATTGCCCCCCTTGTACCCTGACTGTGAAGCAGGCCTCCTCATCGGCTACGACTGCGCTGAAGCCCTCATGCCCCTAAACGTTGTCCAAGGACTGCCATTTGCAGTAGAGACTAAGTTAGGTTGGAGCATCGTCGGCAAGGCACCGCATTCCGTCGCCTTTGATGGCATAGCCTCGTCCATGCGCGTCATCGTCAAGCCAGGATCGAGGGAAGAAGAACGTGTAGCTCACGTCTACAAGGTACAGGTGGACGAAGTCTCGTGTACTGACCCATTACATGTTATGGAAAGAGACTTTGCAAGTGACTCAGGATCCATGTCCCAGGACGATGTAAAGTTCAAGAAGATCGTGAAGGTCAACGAAGCTGGTCACTACGAGATCCCCTTACCATTTCGACCAGAGAAACCGTCCCTCCCCGACAACAGAAGTGTCGCAGTCAAGCATCTGAAGGGCCTGAAACGCCAGAAAAAACAAGGGTACCGTGATGACTGCGTCAAGTTCATGACATTAATCTTGTACGGGCTGATCGTGACGTATTTTGCCTCTAGGGCAATCCACATTGAAACCCTGGATGACATGTCAAGTGATTCCTTCATCAACGCCCTACGCATTGTTGTCTCCATGCGAGGAAACATATCACGCATTCGGTGTGACAAAGGAACGAACTTTGTAGGTGCATGCAATGAGTTCAAACTGGCATGGAAAGAGATGGACTCTGAACGACTGACATCAAAGATGCTGGAAAGCAAATGTGAGTTCAGGTTCAACCCCCCTGCAGCTAGTCACATGGGTGGCGTTTGGGAGCGTCAGATCCGAACGATACGCAGCATCCTGAATGGTCTTCTCAGAAGATCAGGCCAGCGTCTCACTACCTCATCACTTCGTACGTTCCTATACGAGGTGATGGCCATCGTGAACAGTCGACCACTGTCTGTCGAGTCACTGGAATCGGCAGATGGACCACGCCCTTTGACCCCCAACCACGTCCTCACCATGAAGTCAGGTGCCATCCTTCCGCCCCCTGGTGTGTTTGAAGATCCAGACTTGTACGCCAGGAAACGTTGGCGCTGTGTCCAGCGGATGGCAGACGAATTCTGGCTGCTATGGAAGAGCCAGTACCTTTCACTTTTGCAGAAACGTCGTGTCTGGCAACGTCCCCAGGCAAACGTACAGGTGGGAGATGTTGTTGTCTTGCATGACCAGAACTTGTGCAGATCAGAGTGGTGCATGGCTCGTGTAATCGAGGTGATGCCTGGATCTGATGGACTGGTCAGACGAGTGAAAGTGCATGTTGGAACAAAGGCTCTAGACAATCACGGCCGTCCCACTGGTGATAGTCGCATATTAGAGCGACCTATTCACAAAATGACCGTGTTAGTTGATCGTGAAAATCACGAAGACAAAGCTGTGTAAGCGAACTGAAAGAACATTGAACTTTGGAGTGTTTTTCCAATTTGACAGTTGTTGATTGTTGCGGTTTGTTTTTATACCAGATGATGTAACGGACATTTATGATTTAAGTGGTGCGTTTTCTTTATGCCGTCGAGTAAATGACCAGTGGCATTTAGTTGAAACGAGATGTGTTGAAACACTGAAAGTGATTGAACCGTAATATTGTTGTGTAAATGTTTTGCAACACAATGATTTTGAGTTCTAAATTTGAAATGTCTAAATCTGCGTCGTTATTCTTTTGATATAAGGAATATGTTTGTACAAAGGTTTTTGAAGTAAATTATATTAATATAATTTCCGGTGGGAGTGTGCATGCCGATGTGGCATGCAGTCACCTACTTTTGTTGTAATTACGTTTGCTCAAGCCATTGCACGATGTAAAAAGAAGTAAACCGTGTTTTTATTGTGGCACCTTGTTGTGACCCGTTTTGTGGAGCGTTAATATTTTTACGTGAGATTCACGTGCTCCTTGTTCAGTTGTTGTGACCTGGTTTTGGTCGGAGTGTCACAAACTGCGTCGTTTAGTTCTAGAACACCGTGAGATTCACGTGATATTTTCCGTGTTTTGATTTTGAGGTGAGCCCTGCGAATCTGCGTTGCAAGTTTTAGAATACGTGTGACTCACGTGTTTTTAGCTTTGTGATGTCAGCTAGTTCCTTGGTCTTCTTTCTGTTAAATATACCGTTTTAAGTTTTGGGCATGCACGGAGTGCGTGATCGGTTACTGATTGGTTGTAAAATAGTAGTTTCACCCGATTCTGTCTTAGGAATGTTGTTGGTTGGTCAATCCGGTGACCTTTGACTTTTGAATAACTATTCCATGTTAGGTTTTTGTTTCCATAAATACCGCTGCTTGACTCCTGTCTCGTCAGTCGATCTGAGGGTTTTAGGAAGCGTTTGGTTTTGATGTAAACGTATGAAGGTTAGCAAGTGAACCAACGGAGTGTTTCTTATGTTTTAACGTCAACGTAATGTTCTTGGAGACAGTTGTTTCTCAAGTGTGAATCGTTTTGTGCCCTTCGTTTGTGAGGCAACACGTTTTGGTACTGCTGGTCAACCCACACAGCGCATAAGGTAATTTTGTTGTTACTTGTTTGTGTTGTGTTTTGGTCGCCATTTTGTAATGACTTTGTGAGTTGTTTATGTATAACGTGAGTTGAAAGTCTGACTTGTTGTAGTGTTTCTTTATTGTGTGTTCAACTGTTCTAGTGTTGTGAACGTACAGCAATGTTTTGTAGACGCTAGAAAGTCGCTAATGTTTATAATGATAACTTGTGTTTTCTGTGGTTAACGAAGTTCGAAGTGAAACGTTTTCTCCGACTTTTTCAGCCTTACGTTAAAAGAATTTAGGTAAAAGAAGCTTGCGGTCTGTGGTGATCGTTTGTAAACGGGCTTATTTCTTGTAACGTTATTGAGGGAAAGTGGATGAGTAAATATCTTGTTTGTGACTTTGATTAACGCAGGAACGTTGTCGTTAGACTTTTTTGGTATGACAGTTTGCTTTGTATTCCTGGCCTGATGAGTCAACTTTTTGTATTGTTCTGAAAGTAGCCAGTTCGGATTTAAACGTATGTATGCTAAGTTTCTTGAGTATTCTTAGTGCTTATGGTATTGTTGAACGTACGGAACGTAATTCTTTATTGTTGTTGAACGTACAGAACGTAACTCTTTATTGTTGTTGAAGGACTAACCAACGAGTGTTTGGTAATTGTAACTTTCTTGTCTGTTTGTCTTCACCTGTCTTGTGATTGTTTATTTTTCTTGTATTTACTTCTCGTGTCTTGTTAATGCTTTTGATACTTTTGCCATGTCTAATAATTTGTTTTCTTTTCTCTTTTTCTTTCTGTTCATAAGTTTTTTACCGCAATACGTGGTACTGTAACGATATATATACATTACTGATCCCTAGTGTCAGATGTAAAATAATAAACCAGTACTTTTGCGCGTTATCGCTTGTAACCTGTGTTTGTCATTTCGTATGAACAATATGTAGTACCAGCCTCGCTCACGAAGGCGCGCACACTGTAGAGTGAGGAACGCAACACCGACAACTGCAGCACACAACCTAGATACTGTAGAGTGAGGAACGCAACACTGACAACTGATGCACATTTACCAATGAAAGTGCAAACACAACCATTACACTTGTTATGATACAACAGCGAGTCCTGGCCTCCAGTTTGTTTGTTTGTTTGTTTGCTTAACGCCCAGCCGACCACGAAGGGCCATATCAGGGCGGTGCTGCTTTGACATATAACGTGCGCCACACACAAGACAGAAGTCGCAGCACAGGCTTCATGTCTCACCCAGTCACATTATTCTGACACCGGACCAGCCAGTCCTAGCACTAACCCCATAATGCCAGACGCCAGGCGGAGCAGCCACTAGATTGCCAATTTTAAAGTCTTAGGTATGACCCGGCCGGGGTTCGAACCCACGACCTCCCGATCACGGGGCGGACGCCTTACCACTTGGCCAACCGTGCCGGTCCCTGGCCTCCAGTAAACACTGACCTTTCCTAAGTAAGCATTTCTCAAACAATAGTGAAGACAAACGATTTCATTCAGCCATGTGACATTTTACAAGATGTTGAATTTGACTTGATGCCAACTTATTCACACTCACACAACTCATGACCATTCCCACACAAAAAACGAACTTGCTCAACTACACAAACAGTGACAGAAAAAGACAGTTCTCACCTCCCAGCCTTTTAAAGTCAAAGTGTTTGCGCGGCCCCCCGAAGCCATGACGAGGGTTGAAGTGAGGACGCTGCACGATCCTCATCGGCCCGCCGCCGTCCATCATTCTCATCGGCCCACCTTCCATGATTCTCATTGGCCCGCCATCCATCATTCTCATGGGCCCGCCGTCAGACATCCTCATGGGCCCGCCGTCAGACATCCTCATGGGCCCACCTTCCATCCTCATGGGGCCGCCTTCTGTCATTCTCATGGGGCCGCCCTCCATCTCTGTGTGAGTTCTCTTGGATGGCATGACCACACGTGATGCTACTGTCGGTGGTGATGAACGTGAATCTGTGTCTGCTGACATATCAAATAAACTGGGGTGGTAAAATTCTTCAAACCACATGTTTTGTCAGAAATATCAAATAAAAAACACATAAGGAAAATAAACCATTTTGTGTAACGTCCTTGCGTGACAGTTCCCTTGCCCAAAGTGAAGACTACATATCTATTGTTTATTCTGTCTTGGGAACTGTAAACACATCACTCAATTTTTCATTTTTTTGCAAAGAAAGAACATTTTGCACTGCATTGGTGATTTTGAAGCTACCACTTTATACATACATGCTCTCTCTCTCTCTAACACACACACACACACTTTCTCTGTAAAACAGTCACACACACTTTCTCTATCTCTCTCTGACACACACACACTCTTTGACACTTTGCACACACTGACCTTGGTCCTCGTCCTTGCCCATCAAGGTGTGCACAGTGACCAGGTCGCGCTGTCTCTGTGGCGGGGGGACGTTCATGGCATCAGGGGGGAGGGGGAAGGGCCCCGGGGGCACACCGGGGGGAGGGTGGGACGCCCAGAAGGGAGTGCGGGTGGAGGAGGGGGTCAGGCCTGGAGCCTCTGGGTTGTAGCCCTCAGGCTGGTAGGGCTCCACTGGAACAAGGCAACATGCTGCACTCAACCACAACAAACAAAAGCTAGTAACTGGCTAATTCAGTCCATTAAATTCAGTCAATTGAAGACTCCTGTTATCTATGAAGATGTACATGTTTTTGTGGAATATGAAAATACTGCCTTATAAACTTTTGAGCCATCAATAGCAACGGAGGTTAGTTAATCTTTCTTGGTTCAGACCTTTGATCTCTACTTAGCTACTAAAATGCTCACAATAACCTGCCACAATTCTAGCTCCAGACCAGCCCCACACCGAGTCAGAGTGTTGTTCTCAGACCTCGGTCTTCCGTCACTGAGGCTTACAATTGTTAAATCTGATGCATTGGTCTGACCCCTGGCCGAGTCATACGTCCAATAGTTTTAACATCAAGGACCAAACCATTTTTCTTTTTTTACAGTACATATCTCCGAGTCTGGGAACAAAATCCATTATTGCTCTCTGCATTTTGCTATACATGTTTACCGTACTTTCCGGGTGACAAGGCGCTTCGTTATCTAAGACGCACCCCCTTCTTTTTAAAAAAAATTGTAATCCAGTCACCCATTGGACGCAGGGGGCCGATAGGGCGCACCAAAATGACCCAGTTTTTGCCATGAGAGGTGGTTCCCCTGTCATATCTGAGAGAGGAAACACTTCCTGCATCGTGGTCAGTGACGAGTTTAACAGAGTGGAAATCTGTGTGTGCGGCCAGATCAAAGGCAGGGCAGTACCTAGTAGCTGAAACATGCATTATCACAAGTTGTTTGACTGGTACTCAAGCGGTCTCTTCGATTTTTTTCGTATTTCATACACGGATTAGGCGCTTCGTTATACAAGACGCAGGGGTCGAACTCGAGGAAAAAAGTCGCGCCTTATGACCCGGAAAGTACGGTATGCTTGCAAAGCTTCCCTATGGTGCATCTCCTGGCAAATGTGCATGACATTGTGATCAACAACAAGGCATGATGGAGACAGTTTCTACCTAACAGTTCTGTGTTCCCTGCGTGGATTCAAACATGTGGGAGTTAACATTAATAGTTGCAGCTAGCACACATGGCCCTACCTGGAGGCCTGGGTGGCCTAGGGGGGCCTGGAGGCCTGATGAGAGCTCCCGGCGGTGGCACGTTCATCCCTGGCGGCGGGAAGCCTGGGCGAGGGGGCGGGATACTCAGGCTGACAGGTGGAGGAGGCAGAGGGTGGCCTGAAAACATTCCACATCAAAACAATCATTGTTTGTTTCGTCATCTGTATGCCCACACACAACCTAAGATACTGTCACACATGTTGTACAGACTACCCAGTTGTTAACACCAAGCATAAAATATGTGAAAAGCACAGGCAACAGTTGTTAACACCAAGCATAAAATATGTGACAAGCACAGGCAACAGTTGACTGCTCCAACTCCCAAGGAGGTCAAACATCTTGTGACATTAACATGTCCCAGCAAACATCTTGTGACATTAACATGTCCCGGCAAACATCTTGTGACATTAACATGTCCCAGCAAACATCTTGTGACATTAACACGTCCCAGCAAACAGCTATTTGTTCTGTTACTCGTAACTTTTCAACTCACAATCACACTGTCCTTACTACGTATAGTCAGCATTCACTGACCTAACTGAAGCCCAGGAATATACTCCAGGCATCATACCAACTAATCATGTCAACACATCAAGGTATGGGATGTTGTTTGGCGTCAGCAGTCACCAAAGCAACAAAACATATTTCCCATTTTCAAAAACTTTTCTTAGCAAGAGAAAGCTGATGCTAACAATGCTTCAAACTTTTAAAAATTGCCCAAACTATAAGCTCTGACAATTGGGCGAACTTTGTTGATCATTTTGGCAAGTCTGCTGAAGAAACACCCTAGGAACATCCCTTCCCCTGCGAAATACCAATTTACTGACTGATTCATTAATTCATCAAGTGAGCAAACCAGTAGACAAGAGTTTCAACCCACTACCCGCTGCTATGATTAGTAACTCAATTACAACAAACTACAAAGAAATGCGCAAGGAGAAAACCATCACCAAAGAGTCCCCCAATGTCAATAAAGCCAGGTCATGAGGAAGAAGGAGAGGGTGCAGAGCGAGAGGAGAGAGAGAGGGTGCAGAGCGAGGGTGCAGAGCGAGAGGAGAGAGAGAGAGACGTGGAGCAGGAATAAAACAGGGGTAAAAAGGTATGGTTTGGGAGGTGGTGGGAGTGAGAATGGCTGTAAATTCAATCAATCAATCAATGAGGCTTATATCGCGCATATTCCGTGGGTACAGTTCTAGGCGCTCTGCAGTGATGCCGTGTGAGATGAAATTTTATACGGCCAGTAGATTGCAGCCATGTCGGCGCATATTTACCTTTCACGGCCTTATTCCAAGTCACACGGGTATGGTAGACAATTATTAACTGTGCCTAAGCAATTTTGCCAGGAAAGACCCTTTTGTCAATCGTGGGATCTTTAACGTGCACACCCAATGTAGTATACACGGGGGGTGGTTCGGACACCGAAGAGAGTCTGCACACAAAGTTGACTCTGTGAAATAAATTTCCGCCGAACCTGGGATCGAACTCGCGCTGACAGCGGCCAACTGAATACAAATCCAGCGCGCTACCAACTGAGCTATATCCCCGCCCCAATTGTAGGTCATTTCTCAGATTTGAGATAAGTTAATTTCATTTGATTTGAGATGCAAGTGCATTGCATGCCATGTATGACAGTGCCTTATGAAAACAGAAAACTTTCCATGAGGGTATGTGGAACTTGTCCTCAAATAAAAAGCATTTAACACTCAGAAAATAAAAAGCATTTAACACTCAGAAAAGAAAAACATGTGAAAGAAATGACACGCATGACACATTTTGCAACTGGTGATTATGTTCAATCCAACAGGAACAAGGCCTGTTCCAGCCGTGGCTGAGTGGACATTACCTGCCGGGGGAGGAGGGAAGGAGAGGACGTTGGGGATGCCGATATCCTCCACCACCACCGGGTCCATGCCGTGGTCGTAGGGACAAAGGTCACCCAGCATGCAGAAGCCTTTCTCTGCAAAACCACACACTAACCACAGTCACCTTAATGAAAGAAGGAGCATGCAGGAATATGTCTTCCTTACGCACAGACTGGTAGAGAATATAGCAGGTGATAACGCAAAACCAAAGGAATGCCAAAAAAAGCCCAAAGATCCAGAAATGTAAGGGAAAAAAAATTTAAATAAGAAGACACAAGTACAGGATACATAATAAAGCCACCACATCAAAAATATAAAAAATGGAAGACAGAAAACAGAATGAAACAGAAACACTGAATGAAGAGAGGCAAACATATCATATCATCACCTGTCCAAAAAGGTTGTCTTCCTATGAAGAAGCAGTTAATTTTAACAAAATAAAACCTAGCCAAGTGTTACTGTTATAATATTCTATGTTTCACTCTTAAATCTTCAGCTGTGATTATCATCTATTATAGTTTTTAATGTACACCCTTGACAAATCCAACCTTGAAAATCGAAAATTTCTAAGATAAATTTTCATTTAATTAATATACTTACTCAACTCACATAGTTAGCATTAACTTCAGTTTATTGCTTAGGTATTGAAGTAGTACTCTACCCTGGTAAAGGGGGGAGGAACCCCCAAAAGAAATAAAGTCCTAAAGGACGGGAGTTTCCTCCCCTAGCTGCCGCCCGCGCCCTCTATAGGCCGCCCGCGCATGCGCGGATCCCGCCAACAGGCGTCATTCCCCCACGAAACACACACCCATAACACATAGAATGTTAGCGGGGAAGGTTGGGAGGGTATAAGATATGTGAGTTGAGTAAGTATATTAATTAAATGAAAATTTATCTTAGAAATTTTCGATTCAATAACATATTCTTACCTCAACTCACATAGTTAGCAGATTGCACATAAAGGCGGTGGGATACTCACATTAGTCCCTGGGAAGAATCTGGCCTGCGGCAACCATTGCTGGGAGGCAGCTCGTCCCGTCCGGCCGAGTGCTCGCAATGTCGCGGAGGTAGAAACTCAGGAACACGTCCTGGGATGTCCAATAGGCGGCTTTGAGTACGTCCGCCATCCTGCCAGACTTGAGGACTGCAAGGGATGTTGCCCACGCTCGCGCCTCGTGAGTTCGAGGTGATCTTAGAGGGAGAACTGACTGCCCCCCCCCTTGTGTCTGCCACCACTGATATGCAAGCCTAATGAGTGTGGAAGACCATCTGGTGAGCGTGGTTTCGCTATGTCCTTATCTCGCATTTTGTTCAGCGAAATGAAAAGCAAATTTTTGAGAAGCTGATCTGAGCGGAGCTGTGCGGGACAAATAAGCTTTAAGTGCCCGTACCGGGCAGTTCGAGAGATCCGGATCACCGGGGGCTAAAATGTCCCGGAGAGGCCGGATGGAGATCACTGGTGAAAGCTGGTCCGGTTTTTGGTTCTTTGCAAGAAAATCGGGCCGAAAATGCAAAGAGATGGAGCCGTGGCTTTCAAAGGCGATGTCGCGGTCTAGGCCAGAAAGACCGTGTATCTCACTACCTCTTCGCGCCGAAGCGAGCAGCATTAGCATGAGCGTCTTTCGCGTAAGGTTAGAGAGGCTAGCGCTTTGTATTGGTTCGAAGGAACTAGAGCGCAAGAATTCTAGTACCAGAAGCACATCCCAAGCCGGGACCGAAGTCCTTGCCGCTGCAGAACTGAGGGCCGCGCCCTTTAGCACACTCGCGATGACTCCCCCGAGGGAGATGGGGGAGACAAAGATTGGGAGGCGACGCGAGAATCTCGTGGCGAAGAGGTCAATCCTCGGGCGCGCTACTTGCGCCCAAAGACGCAGGAGCGCATGATGGGTGATGGTCCACTCCGTGTGGAGGACCTGAGAGGAGCGGCTGAGAGCGTCGGCCAGGACGTTCAGACAGCCGGGCAGATAGCGAGCTGAGATCAGGATCTGATGGTGAGCACACCAAGAAAGGATCTCGCAGGCACGAGTGGACAACAGCTGAGACCGAGAGCCCCCATGCTTGTTGAGGTAAGCAGCTACCGTCGTGTTGTCGGTATGGATCAACACATGGTTGCCCTGAAGGGCAGAGACAAAATGCTGAAGTCCCAAGAAGACTGCCTCGAGCTCGAGGCGGTTGACGTGCCAAAGCTGCTGCTCCGGGGACCACCGACCGGAAGTCGTGAGTGTGTCCAGGTGAGCTCCCCAGCCCTTCTGAGACGCATCCGAGAAGAGATGCGTTGAGCGAAGAGGTAGCGCTATGGGCACTCCCTGCGTGAGCCAGGCAGAATTCATCCACTGGAGTGGTCTGCCGAAACCAATGCCCGAGAGGGATTTCCACATCCCACCCCTGTGAAGTCGGGTTCCAGGCTGAGCTGAGGGCCTCCTGAAATGGGCGCTTGTGTGCCCTGTTGCCCCGACAGGGAAGCCAGAAGGACCTGCAGCTTGTCTATGCGACGCTGCGTGGGACGGACTGTCCATGCGCATATGTCGAATACCAAGCCCAGGTAAGAGAATGTCTGGGAAGGCGACAACTCGGATTTGATCTGATTGATCTGAAAGCCAAGAGTCTGTGCCTGGGCAAGGACAAACTGGGTGTGCTGGTGACAAAGAACTTCTTGGTGGTGAAGGATAAGCCAATCGTCCAGGTACACCCTGAGGCGGACGCCGTGCAGCCGCACAAGGGCGCAGAACTGGCGCACCACCATGGTGAACACCCAGGGGGCGAGAGAAAGCCCGAAGGGTAGGGCTCGGAACTGGAACACTCGATCTCCCCAGACGAAACGGAGCCACTTCCTGTCCGCCTCGTGCATGAGGATGTGAAAGTAGGCGTCCGTCAGGTCGACGGACGTCACCCAGTCGCCGGGGCGAAGCGCCTCCCGGACGTCTGCAGGAGTTTCCATGGTGAACCGAATCTTTCTCAAGAAGCGGTTCAGGGGAGAGAGGTCCAATACGGGGCGCCAACCTCCGGAAGCCTTGGGCATGACGAAGATTCGTCCGTAAAAGCCCAAGGAGGAGTGGTCGAGAACCTCTTCTATTGCCTGTTTGTAGTAATAGGATGATCTCCGCTTGAATCACCTCTCGATCGCCGGGGCTGACCGGAAACCGGGAGTTGGAGGGCGCTCTGAACAACGGGGCTTTGTCTCCCTGCCAAGGAAGACGGAACCCCGATCGAATCACCCCCTTGATCCAGAGACTGTCCGTCCGAGACAGCCAAGCTGGAAAGGCCCGGGAGAGGCTGCCCGCCACCGAAGGGGTGGAGGGCGGGTGACTGGATCGGGGGTGTATCATTGGGGGTGGGGCTTGCGCCCGGACCCCCGCTTCCCAAAGGAAGGCTTGCGCTGGTAAGGGCGGGGCCGTGCGCCGCCCCTTCCGGCGGGAGGAGCTCTATGCCCGAATGACTTGGCAGGTGCCGGAGCAGGACCGCGTGGTGCTGAGTCCTTATTCCTTCTGCTGCTCTGTTGTTTGAGTGCAAGTTCGGACAACCGAACCACCTGCTGGTCGCGGGCTTCTTCGGTTTGCTGGCGAAGAGCGTCCAGTGACCGAGAGCCCAGCAACGCCCCTTCCGAAAAGGGAGAGACTCGCAAAGAGTCCAAGGTGGCTCTGTCTGTCAGACGAGAACCGTGCAGAAAGGCTTCGCGTCTCCAAAACACAACCTGAGAGTAGAGGCGCGCTGCGTTAGTCATCTGGGTATCCGTGACTTTCGCGAGAGCCGCCAGTAGCATGGCCGCGTCGGCCTCCACTGCATCATCTCGAAACTTAAAAGGATCGATGGATGATGAAAAAGCTCTCGTCAACGAGCGGATGAGCGTCTCCGCTAAGGATGAGAGCTCGAGAGAGGAGCGTCCAGTCTCCTCTAACCCCAGGAGACTCTGTTCTGTGCAGACAGAGGATCTCTCACGACTGTAGCCGTCGTGCCGCAGGCGAGCTAGTTCCGGTGTCACCGGAAGTGGTGCCTTGGGCAAAGAGAACGAGGAGAGGAGAGAGAGGGGCTTACCCGGAAGCCACGATTTTCTAGAGTTCGCTGGTATGCCGTTGCCTGTGTGTGCCGAAGCCAACCAGGGCTGATCAGAATCGGGAGCATTGCCATGAGCGGCCAACAAGGGGAAGGGAGATGCAGGGTCAGCACCCAACACCTGAGCCATGGCGAACGACACCGAAGGCGATTCGAGAAAACGAAAACGAGCCTTAGTGTCACCCGCGGCTGCGAAATCCGCCCAGGCGGAAGGAGGAGGAGCGGCAGAAGCAGATTGGGCAGAAACGCCTTCAGGGAAGTACCGTGAAGTGACCTCAGCGGCCAACTCCAGAGTAGGTCCAAGTTTGCTGGGAATCCACAAAGGTGGGTCAGAATCGGAGCGCTCGTCCTCAGCGTCCATTTCCTCCACATAATCTTCCTGATCGCCCTCCACATAGGAGTCCGGGAAACCGGAAACCCACGCCTCGGCAGGGGAGGAAGTGGCCAAGGTCGGTTGGGCAGAGCTCGGAAAAACCGGAAATTGCCCAAGGACGGAAGTGCCGGCCGCCGGAACCGAAAAAACGGAACCGGAAGTCGAGGCCGGAAGTTGGTGTGACGCCGGAGGCGGAAACGCAGGGTCGCTGCCACCGAACACGCCAATGCGCTGACCTCCACCGGAAATGCTTGCTACGGCACAACCGGAAGTGGAGGGCGACAAAGCGGACGCCGGAACCGTAAAGACGGAACCGGAAGTCGCGGTCGGAAGTCGGTGCGACACCGGAAGAGGGAAAGCAGGGTCACTGCGATCGAACACTCCAGTGCGCTGTCCTCCGCCGGAAGTGCTAGCCACAGCACAACCGGAAGTGAAGGACGACAATCCGAAAGACACAGGCCGATGACCGCCGACAGGACCCTCCAGGCCGCAACCGGGCAAGGAAGGTGCTGATGCCAACGCAGGACCCCCCGAGCCACGAATGGGCAAGGGAGGTGCTGCTGCCTGCCCCCCAGAGGCCGGAACAGTCGAAGCTGAACACAGGGGCGCAGGCTGACGAGCGGCGCCGCTCCCCGGCACAACCGACACAGGGAAGGACGACAATCCGAAAGACACAGGCCGATGACCGCCGACAGGACCCTCCAGGCCGCAACCGGGCAAGGAAGGTGCTGATGCCAACGCAGGACCCCCCGAGCCACGAATGGGCAAGGGAGGTGCTGCTGCCTGCCCCCCAGAGGCTGGAACAGCTGAAGCTGAACACAGGGGCGCAGGCTGACGAGCGGCGCCGCTCCCCGGCACACCCGCCACGGGGGCGGAATGCAGGCGAGGAGAAGCCGTCCTAGACCCCCGACCAGGGGAAAAGGGAACGTGAGAGCCCCCAAAAAGATGGGAACCCCCACCACCGCCATCTTCCGCCGAAGTGCTAGCGGCAGGCGGAGCGGAGAACGCGAACTCTCCTGGAAGGCCAGGGGAGTAAGGCAAGAGACCGGAAAAATTCGGCCCGATGTCGGCCGACGTGATGGTGGCCGAAGGCCGAGTCCGTGAAATCGACGGGACGTTAACCGCGCCGTGCTGCGAAATCGACGGGACGTTAACCGCGCCGTGCTGCGAAATCGACGGGACGCTAACCGCGACAGGGCGGGAAGCGACCGGCGAGAGAGGCACGCTTTTATCAGCCGCATGCATCGACTGCAGATCCTGTTTTAGCGTGGCAAACATGGCTAGCATTTCTTTACGCGTGACGATCTCGCTAGGGCGAGGAACCGGTGAGCGCGAAACCGGTGAAAAGACCGGTGCATGAGAAGTTGAATCAATGGAGACTCGCGCGGACTTTTAGTCGCGGGGTCGAACACCTGCACGGAGGATTTTTCTGGCACGGCTGAAGGCTTAGTCGTTGCGGAAAGTTCGGCGTGCGAGTCTTAGCTTTAGATTTGGATTTGTCTTGCTCCTTCCCTGAGAAGGGAGGAGAGAAGGAGGCTTGTTCTTAGCTTTGTCAGCCATTGAAAAAACGAATACCGACACGTGGTGATAATCGCGGCGAAATTCGTAAATTCTCGAAACGAACTCGAAGAAAACTCGAATTCGAAGAACGCGTCCAAGAAATAAAGGAACAATCTTACCAGAGACTCTGCAGAAACCAGGACAGATGGCCTTCCACAAAAGGCCAAGAGAATAATCAGAGTACCAACGACACACGTCTGAACAATAGTGTTGAAGTGGGTGGAATGACGCCTGTTGGCGGGATCCGCGCATGCGCGGGCGGCCTATAGAGGGCGCGGGCGGCAGCTAGGGGAGGAAACTCCCGTCCTTTAGGACTTTATTTCTTTTGGGGGTTCCTCCCCCCTTTACCAGGGTAGAGTACTACTTCAATACCTAAGCAATAAACTGAAGTTAATGCTAACTATGTGAGTTGAGGTAAGAATATGTTATTGAATTCCATATCTAGACATGACAAGCAATATTCATCCAAATAACCAAACCTAACCAAGACAACTAGAGCATTCAAGCAAGTACACTGTCACCTTTCAACAAACACACGCACACAAAACTTGACATGAAAAGAGAAAGAAGCCCCACCATCAAAACTCTGGCAGCGCATGTTCTGTCCTCGCAGACGCGGTTGTCCAGGAGGGGGGCCTGACCCCGGGGGTCCCCCTGACCCCGGGGGTCCCCCAGGCCCCGGCATGATGAGTGGGGGTCCCTCCCCGGGGGGCGGGGGCTCCAGGGGCTTGTGACTGATGCTGACCAGGCTGGGCAGGGAGGGGTTGGAGGTGACCACTGCAGGGTAGTGACCGTTGTCCTGGGTCGGGGTGGACCCACGACTGTCCGGCTCAACGCGGCCTGTGAGGATAAGACAGTGAAGATGAGTACGTTTTTCAGTGCCCCTTGCATTCAGCATAACACTATCTCATATTTCTCACAAGAATCATGAGGGGGAGAAGGAAAGGAGAGAGAAAGATGTGTTCGGTTTTCAGTGCTGCTTGCAATCAACACAACGCCCTTGCATATTTTCATGAAAAACTACAACTCCAATCACCAACAGTAACAGCAATACCACACTCTCAAATACAAGATTGAGAAGCTGCATAGAGGGAAAACAGCCCAAAATAAAATCAGAAATGTCTGTAGTTTTTCTTAAAACATATCCTTCACAGTACAATGCAACAGACCACACTCTTCTCTATCCCTCAGCACAGGGCCCTCTAAGAGTTTACCATTATGTCGTCAACTGAGAACATTTTCATTTGTGAGAAAGAAAATCAAGAAAACTATTTGGAGAACTACTCAACATTTTCTCTCTTCTGAACTCTTCGTCTTTCATGGGCTGAAACTCCCACGTTCACTCATGTTTTTACACTAGTGGGTTTTTACGTGTACGACCGTTTTACCCAGCCATTCAGGCAGCCATACCCCGCTTTCGGGGGATCCACAAGACTCAAACTAAACCTACCTCTAGACCTTGATCGTGACCGAGGACGACTCCATGAGCGTGATCGGCGATTGAGTTTATCTCTGAGATCTCTCTCCCTTGGGCTGCGTGACCTTCCCCTTCGCTCTGGGCTAATGCGGTAACGCCGAGGGCTTCGTGATCTGCTCCGACGACGATAGCGCCGGTCTGGTGAGTACCGACGTTCTGGAGAAAAGCGACCTCTGTCTCTGTCATCGTAACGACGCCTGCGTTCATCTCTGCGAGCAAAAAGAGGGTCGAGCCAACCTTTGTTTTATTGCTTTTATAAAAAAAAATTCAACCAAACATTCACAACATAATAAACCTAAGGGCAAATAGTTGAAACCAACAAGTACAACATTTCTCCCCCTAGGGAACATGACTACCTCCGGTCCTACTCACATGTCGCGACGACGGGGACTGAAACTTCTACTTCTGGTTCTCCGTCTCCGATCACGCACGTCTCGATTGTCTCTGCGATCACCCTCTCTCCTGTCGCTGTCTCGCCTCTCTCTGGGCTCACGATCGTCTCGGCCATCTCGATCTCGTGGATCTCTCCCTTCCCGCGCATCTCTTCCTTCTCGACTCTCTCGGCCGTCTGGGGGTGCTTCTGGCTTGATGGGCACAGACGTCTGAGAAAGAAGTAACACTCATTATCACTCAAACTCTATCAACACAGATATCTGAGAAAGAAGTAACACTCATTATTCCCCCCTCTGCTTCTTTACCTCTGTAAACTTGTAGGGGTAGTTATTTTTCGATAATGACCCAGCAACCAAACAAATAACGACCCAGCAACAGCCTGAATCCTCGATAGTGCAATGGGTTGAGAAGTTGTTCTGTTTCGGTACTACTTTTTGCGACTGAAAAGTTCCGAACGCTCTAATGTACGAAGTATACATCTCTGGAGCAAACAATACAAACATACCGCATTTAAATTAACAACTACAGGCCTGAACACATGAATCTCCATATAAAATCCATGAGTTCGGTTGTTTTCTGAATCTCATCTGCCGTGTTCAAGCCGTTAATCACAAGCAATTTCCCAAGGCAAGTAACTCATACTTTGTCTAGCGACAAGAGTAGTTCCCCTTCTTTTCACTCAGTTCCTTCGACAACAGACTGCAATCCGACGGTCAGTTTTCAACAATATTTCATTGAATAAACAGATCACACGCAACCAAATGCACACATCTCATCAATTTAAACAACATAAAGGGGTTTCATACACTATTTTTCCCAGAAAACTGAACTTCATACAGTTTTTAACGTTGGAACACGGGTGCAAAAGTTCGTCTGCTAGTCCCATTTGACGAAAAAACATTATCCTATCGATACCAAAACATATACAGAACACACAATATCTGCTTTTGCCGCCACAGCAGAATAACAGCATATCTGTGTACTTGATTTTAGCCCAAAATAGGAAAACTGACAAGAAGTGTTAACAGAATGGAATGATTTGCACGGAACTATACAACCGCGCATTAATCGATCGCCTGCGCAGGTTGACTGGTTGAGAGAATAGGATTCGATCAAACTTTCGCAAAAAAACTCCACTTTTCTTTGAATAACTGAAGAAAGGAGGAATAAAGAGGTTACACACCTCGTCTCAGTGATTATAAAAAATAATGGTCTCAGTTCGCGGTCATGAAAAAGCTCGCAAAAGCTCGCATTTTTCATGATCCGCAAACTTCGACCATTATTTTTGATAATCACTGAGACTCGGCATGTAACCTCTACTTATCACTCAAACTCTATCAACACAGATATCTGAGAAAGAAGTAACACTCATTATCACTCAAACTCTATCAACACAGAGCATTTTTAGCAAAGATGAAAGTCAAAGTGAAATTACAAATAAACACGGGCCATTTGATGTTATTGCTATGGGTGATTTGAACAGTGAATCCTGCAAAGTCTGCGACTGTAATTGTTAGTATTATGATAATGTAATAGAATCGAAAATTTTTAAGTAAATTTTCATTTGATTAATATACTTACCCGAATCACATAAAAGCATTGACGCAGTCTGAATTGCTAAGGTCTGAAAAGGCTACCCGTCTTAAACAATTTTAAAGGGAAGCAACCCAACCACCAAAAGGAAAACATAGCAATGGTAATGACCATATACCCAGGGAGTTACCTCCCGTACCGGGGTATGTGACGTCACCTCCACTGCTACACCACATGGAATCCTCATTACGGCTTTAAAGAAACTAAAAAACCATAAGCGGGGTTGGCGGGAGGGAATACACTATGTGATTCGGGTAAGTATATTAATCAAATGAAAATTTACTTAAAAATTTTCGATTAAATTACATATTCTTACTCCGAATCACATAAAAGCAGATAGCTTCAACAAGGCGGTGGGAATGAAAACCAAACACACTCTTAAAACCTTGCCAAAAAACCTGGTCTGCTGCCAAAAGGTCAGGGAAGGGCCCAGTGAGAAAGAAAATCTAACTCACTCTAAACCCTAGCCAGGAACTGGCCCACTGCCAAAAAGGCAGGAAAGGACCTGAGAACCATCTTGATTGACAGCCGAGATGTCTCTCAGGCAAAAAGTTGCGAAAGACAACATCAGAGAGCCAGAAATCTGTGCCCAGCACTTCTTCCTATCTGCTGGACCAAACGATCCAGAAAGAGACCCCAGCCTTGGATTAACCCTAGCCGAGTAGGGGGAAAGACAAGCTGCCCCCCCCCCCCCTTTCTATTGGAAGGAAATGCCGCCCTAGAAACGATCCGTGCGTAAGGATGTCCGCTCAGAACAGTGAAGGACAAACCTCACGGAGACCGTCAGATAATCATGCCAAAGTATGCAACCTTGTGATGGAGTGAAGCCCGAAAGGACTGTGAGATAAAGGTCAGCTCCAGAAAAGAGTGACCGATATCGAACCAAGAAAGAGAGAGAGACACCTGCGTACAAGGTACCAGAGCCCACCTCGACAGGAAAATCCCAAAAAAGAGACGTTCGCCGGTAATCCTCTACCAGTCAATGCGAAAGCAGAGAGAGAGGTAATACGAGGAAGTAGATCGCGTCTGACTAACTCTCAGTGAAAGACTGAGAGTCAGACGCAGAGATCAACGGGCAAACGTCGTAGTCATAGTTGCCTGTGGTAGAAGGGTGACTGTAAAAGGAAACCCGACCCAAGGGAAGTCGTCCTGATTCACCTCGTGCTAGGACGAGGAAGAAGCGGAAGAGCCCAATCCGAAGTCACAGGAACCGAAAATGCCATAGTCGCCCACGCTAGACAGGAGGCTATAGCACAGGCTAAGGCTGAACGCCATGAAGCCCGAAGGACAACCATGTACCAAAGTACCAACAGTACACATGTAAACGTAAGAAACGTAAGTTTCGGCTGTCAAATCAAATGCTGGGCTAAAGGCCCACAGCAAAGAAAAACCGGAACATTAGCTAACCCTCTGCCCAAAAGGAGAGGAGTAGCCAAAACCTGAGAGAGGTGTTAAGCCACAAAGAATGACTCCTCAAACATACATTGCCAAAGACAATGCCCCCTCCGGAAAATCTGAATGTTACTTCCGAGGCCAACTCAAGCGCAGCTCAAGTTTGGACGAAACACCAGAACGAGTCTGATCGCTAGAGAAAGACAGAGTCAGACTCGGCGAAAGACAAACCAGGACCAAGTCCAGAAGCTTGTGGCAAAAAGTGAGAAAAAATGAGGAAGCCTGAAGCCAGGAGACCCCACTCACACGGAAATCGTCCTATCTCATCTCCTGCTTAAGATGAGAATAAAGGAAGAAAGTCGAAGTCCGAAGCCACAAGAAAAGGGAAAGCAACCACCATCACCGCAAACAGGTGGAATGGCTGTTGCACCGGCCGAGGCTAAAAAACCTGGATGCCCGAAGGCCAGCCGTTGTTCCAAAACTCAGACGTACCTATGAAGCGTCTGTGAAAGAAACAACCTCTCCGGTAAAACCGGAAGTGCCACTGTAGCAGCCCGTGGCTGAACTACTGTCACACTAACTGGGGACTGAAGCAGTCTACCCGAAGAACAGCGTTAGCTCCGACCAGAAGAGACCTCAGCGGGTGCTCGAGCTGATGGGCTTAGATCACTGTTAAAAGATCGGACTGACGCATAAGCAAATATGCACGCATAAGATCGATGGGAGTCGCCCGACCTCACCACTCCCACAAACTATTGGCTGTGTACAGAGACCATCCAATGAAAATTGCAAGGAGGAGGCCCCACCGCCCTCCCAAAGTGGAGGGCGGAGGAGGGGGGGTGTGATCGGGGGCACTTCCTTGTGGGGAGAGGCTTGCTGCTAGGGCTGCCCTTCTCCCTGCCCGAAAGTGATCTATTTCTCGACAATCGAGAATCAGGAAGAGACTGCCTATTGGCCGCCGGCTTAAATAGTCCAGAGGCCTGAGCATGCTTCCTCTGAGGAGGCTAGCTCTGTTTCGACCCTTGTAGAGAGAAGTCAGAGATCTGCTGACCTCTATTCGACTGAATCTACCTTTCTTTTCTGGTATGAACACCAAAGTTCAAAAAGTAGGTCCCTCTACCCCGAGCAAAGCCCGAGTGTCTCTCCTAGGCTGCTCAGAGAACTGAGAATGCGAGAGAAACAAGTCCCTCCGACACCTGACTGTAAAGTGAGGTGAAGGGAGGACAGGTCCTTTTTTGCTCTTTGTTCACCCTAACAGGGCTGACTAAAAGAGTGGAGATGTCATCAGGGTCCTGATACACACTAAGTGTGAAAGGTTCAGTGACTCCGGGAAAGAGCGCGAGAGCGCTCTGACGATCATCTCCGACAAGGCAAATTCCAAAAACTGACGTCCAAAATCCTCTAAATTCCTGCATTACCAGTAAAGGTGTATGCGGAAGAGCAAAGACGCCAGCAAGTTCCGACCCAGCTTCAGAAAAGAGAACTTCTTATAACAAGAAGAAACCAAAACCGAAGCCTGTGTAGCCGAAGACAGCCAAGGCTGAGCGTGTTCCGGAACTGACCCGTGAATAACGAGTAGCAGAACCGGAACTCGTGGATACCACTTCAGGTAGGAGGTTGAACATTGAAGGAGACTATTGACCCGGAAGTAGGAAAAAACTCCTCCTTCGCGGAACGGAAGTCCGACATCGCTGAATGCAACCAAAGAGGAAGCCGATGTACTTCCATAAAATATCTGGAAGTAACCTCCGTCGAGACCTCGAGAGAAGCCAAGAGCTTCGACGGAAATCCAGGACATGTCTGATCGTTGGCTAAAGACTGTATAACAGAATAGCCAAGAGAACTGACACAGCCTAAGTCACAGTTGCCAGTGGAACACTGCTGAACGGGATGACCGGAAAACCGGAAACCCGTCCACCCGGAAACCGTCCTGTCTCAACCCCTCCCGTAAGAGGGTAAGAAAAAGAGGAGGTAACATCCGAAGCCACCAGGCATAAACGGTAGACGCAACACCCAACCAGTGAAGAGACTACTTGTCACGGCCGAGGCTGAAAGCCTGAATGCCCGTAGGCCAGCCGCTGTTCCTCACTCACTGACATCCCAAAAGGAAGTGTTAGTAAGAAGAACAATGAATCCGGCAAAGCCAGAACGCAACAGACAAAACCGCACAATGCAGAGGCAAAGATTGCGTGGACTGAGGCCGGAGGTCCGAACGCCCGTAGGCCAGACAACGGTCAACTCCAGGAAAGAACACACAGTGTAATTACAAAGGAGGACCTATGGTTCCGGTAAACCGGAAGCGCAACGCCAGCGGCTACCGCCCTTGCACTGAAAACGCCACTGCCCGCAACGGGACAAAGGAGAGATCAAAACAGTGCCGCCGGCGTTGAAAGGGGTGTCGACCCAACACCAGGGTGGTGAAAAGAAGACTGCCCTAACAGCCCATAGGGCGGATGCTGATCCTCGCTCACCAACAATCCGTGAAGGAGAGTCGGTAAGAGGAAAAGCAAATCAGGACTGAGCCGGAAACACACCCGACGTAAACGCACCTTGATGCAGAAACGCAAGGCATGAAGACTGGGGCCGGAAGCCCTGTTGCCCTGAGGCCAGTCCACGGTCAACTCCCACCATCACCTCTAAGTGTGAGTGTGCAGGAGGACCTTCGTTTCCGGGAAAACCCGGAAACGCGACTTCCGAAGGAAACCGCCTTTGCTCAGAGTCTACCGCACACGCATTGTGTACTGGACGAAACTGAACAGAAAACGCAACGAACGAAACCGCACCATGATGCGGAAACGAAGGTTGCGATGACTGGGGCCGGAAGCCCTGATGCCCGGAGGCCAGTCCGCGGTCAACTCCGGCCACCACCTATGAGTGTGAGCGTACAGGAGGACCTTCGTTTCCGGGAAAACCCGGAAACGCGACTTCCGAAGGAAACCGCCTTTGCTCAGAGTCTACCGCACACGCATTGTGTACTGGACGAAACTGAACAGGAAACACAACAAACGAAACCGCACCATGATGCGGAAACGAAGGTTGCGATGACTGGGGCCGGAAGCCCTGTTGCCCTGAGGCCAGTCCACGGTCAACTCCCACCATCACCGCTGAGTGTGAGTGTGCAGGAGGACCTTCGTTTCCGGGAAAACCCGGAAACGCGACTTCCGAAGGAAACCGCCTTTGCTCAGAGACTGCCGCACACGCATTGCGTTTGGCCGAAACTGAACAGGAAAAAGGGAGTGACCCTTGCCAAGTGAGCTCCGTCCCAGCAGGGACCGTCCGGTGGCTTCACTAGAGCCAGTGGACAAGCTCGCATACCTTGTAAGCTTCCAGAGGAAGCAGAAGTAGCAGAAGTTCCGTCATCACCGGATGTCGTCGCAACCGGAAAGGAACCGGAAGCGAACGAGCGAGAAACGCTCACCGCCGGCGGATGTACGAGGCTTGGAGTAGGTGTACCACGCTTCAATTCCCGCACACTAAATTGCATATCTCTGGAACAAGAAAGCTCAACAGAGAAGTAACAAGAGACGCTTGCCCGTCTTGACGAAACGGACGAGCAAGCCGCAAGTAGAAGAACGACCCCCGACAACGAACGTGCGTCAGGGGAAGAAAAGGTAACAGACATGATAGTGTTAATCTCTTTGTCCGAAAGGACCACTAACACGGGAGGTATAGGAACCGCAGAAGACGATTAAGGCTTAACTTTGCCCTTGACGTCGCCCTTGCCCCGTTTACTACCGTTATCTGCCATGCCGGCCGAAAATACAAATGGCGGCCAACAACAACAACAAGCTACTGACGAAAATTCGCAAGTCCAAAAGGACGGAAAATTATCAATAACAAGTCAAATATTCTTACTAAAAGCAAGACAAAATGGAAAGAGCTCACCAACTACACGGTAGAAGACAAGCAGACGGGTAGGTGGACGGTGGGAGTAAAAACTCCAACAAACCACACAGAGCCTTCAAAAGACGACCTCTCCTCCAGAGCTGAAAAGTCGTAATGAGGATTCCATGTGGTGTAGCAG
Source organism: Littorina saxatilis (assembly GCF_037325665.1). Lineage (NCBI taxonomy): Eukaryota > Metazoa > Mollusca > Gastropoda > Littorinimorpha > Littorinidae > Littorina > Littorina saxatilis. The sequence continues at coordinate 55,216,687 of NC_090250.1, read as the reverse complement.
TGGAGGTGACGTCACATACCCCGGTACGGGAGGTAACTCCCTGGGTATATGGTCATTACCATTGCTATGTTTTCCTTTTGGTGGTTGGGTTGCTTCCCTTTAAAATTGTTTAAGACGGGTAGCCTTTTCAGACCTTAGCAATTCAGACTGCGTCAATGCTTTTATGTGATTCGGAGTAAGAATATGTAATAGAATGTAAGTTGTAACAGTGAGTCTCATTTTATCTGTCCTGCATTGTCTCATCACAGTACTTTAGGTCTTGACATGCGTGTGCCCTTCACATCCTATAAACACTACTCTCCCCTGCATTGTCTCATCACAGTACTTTAGGTCTTGACATGCGTGTGCCCTTCACATCCTATAAACACTACTCTCCCCTGCATTGTCTCATCACAGTACTTTAGGTCTTGACATGCGTGTGCCCTTCACATCCTATAAACACTACTCTCCCCTGCATTGTCTCATCACAGTACTTTAGGTCTTGACATGCGTGTGCCCTTCACATCCTATAAACACTACTCTCCCCTGCATTTTCTTTTCGTTGCTAGAGTTCCTTCCCTTTTGTGTTTCCCCTCCATCTCCTTTTCCAACCTTGTCCTTGTTCGTTATGTCACTTGTCAGTGTTGCTTTTGCTTTTCGATGTCCTGTTTTTGTCTGTTTCCTGATGAAGCTTTCATAAGCAAATTTTTTTATCATAATGTGCTGTCCTTGTATCGGTGAGTGCAGATTTCTGTTGTTTTTCACCTTTGTTCATTTCACCACAGTCACTCTGTTGTTTCTGTAGTTTTTCACCTTTGTTCATCTCACTACAGTCACTTTGTTGTTTAGATGCTAAGTATAAGTACATGTACTAAAGGTCGATTTCCTTCACATTGCAGTCTTTCTCTTAGGCCAAAAAAAAAAATTGTCTGTTTAGGGTAACCCGACCGACCCTATCGATTTGGCGCCGACCCAAAAACTTTTTTTTGATTTCAAAAAAAAAAAGAAAAAAAAAGAGGTAAAAATGCTAAAAAGAGACATTTGGCGTTTCATTAGGAACGAAAGTGAGCGTCGCGCGCCATACTGGAAGTAACCAAGCATTAAGATTAGCCTCCCTTGTCATCACAGAAGTGAAAAAAAATGGCTACGCATCGCGAAATCAGTGCGGCGAGTGCCAAAGCCGGCACCTGTTATGCAATTGTTTTTCAAAAGTGTGACCATCTTGAACAAACGAAATGAATAAGTAGATACCCAACATCAACAACACTTCACTACATCACCAAGACATTCATTCCGACCTTCTTAAGGGTTACGAGGTTCAGTGTTTGGGATCGGAATCTCTTTCTGGTGAGAACGGCTTTGAACTGGACTGGGGCCTTTCGCTTGGCGAGTTAAAATCCTTCAATATCAAGTCACTTCACTTCAAGTGCAGCCAAATTGTCGATGCTGATGTGGAAGCGACCGAAATGCCATCAGTTTCACAACCGGCAAACGCTTTTCAAGTGCTGATGGGCTCTGCAAAAGCACGATCGCTACCCAAACCGAAAGCAGAAAGGTCAGTGAGTTTTCCAATTTTATTTTTAACTTTCACTTTCTCACATTAAACGTAGAATTTGTATTAATTAGACATTATGACTGAAAGACATAGACATTATTTATTCATTCAAACAAACATGCACAGATGACAAGGCTACCAATTTTAATAGAAACCAAGGATTTTTTGTTTTGTTTTGTTGTTGTTGTTGTAAACATCGAGTTGCTTCCTTTCAGTGCAGAAAATAAAGGAACACTCACCTACACCAACAAAAAGGGACAAATCAACCACAAAAATGTATAACAGTCATCATTTCATCCCCATGAAAAAATAATATACAGCACTGTTCCACCACACTGTACAAGTACATTAAAGTAACATATGTTTTAAAAAATGCCACAACAATTAACTGACAACTTTCCATACACTCTGCAACAAGGTCCAATTTGTAGAGTACTCTCTCTCTCTCTCTCTCTCTCTCTCTCTCTCTCTCTCTCTCTCTCTCTCTCTCTCTCTCTCTCTCTCTCTCTCTCTCTCTCTCTCTCTCTCTCTCTCTCTCTCTCTCTCTCTCTCTCTCTCTCTCTCTCTCTCTCTCTCTCTCTCTCTCTCTCTCTCTCTCTCTCTCTCTCTCTCTCTCTCTCTCTCTCTCTCTCTCTCTCTCTCTCTCTCTCTCTCTCTCTCTCTCTCTCTCTCTCTCTCGTTTTAAATAGATTCTTTTTGAATTTGAATTGCAGCTGTGGGAAGACCTCTGGACTGAATCGGAAGGACGAGCTGTATGATGATGTCCTGAACTACCTGGCAGCAAAGGGAGCAGATTTTCCACAAGTTACAGCTGACCAAGAAGGAGCTTATTTTACACAGGTACTCCAACTTTGTTTCAAACAGTGTCAGTGTTGTTTTGTTCTTGGGTTTCTTGTGTATGTGTGTGTGTTTGTGTGTCTGTTTGTGTGTGTCTGTGTCTCTGAGTGCTTTTTTCAATGACATTTGACGTAATTTTGATGCTATTGGATGCAGTTAAAATTGAACATTCTCTCTCTCTCTCTCTCTCTCTCTCTCTCTCTCTCTCTCTCTCTCTCTCTCTCTCTCTCTCTCTCTCTCTCTCTCTCTCTCATACACAAATCAACAGATGCCAAAAATCCGAAAGTCTTGCAAACAATGGGCGTTGTGTCCTTATTCTTCATCCTCAAACAATTTTTTTTATCTGTTTTGACAGGTTCTGACCAACGCTCTGTGGTATGCCACCTCTCACCATCAACGACAGAGCCAACAAAGTTCACGGCGTGCTTCCTATTCCTGAAGAGTTTGAGCAGTTTGCTGGCTACAATGAGATTAACAATTAAAGTTAGATGACAATTTTTTGTGTGGATGTATTTGTGAACTTATTTTGGTTTATAAGTGAATTTGAACATACACTGTAGAATCTCTCTTTCTCTCTCTCTCTTTCTCTCCCTTTCTCTCTGTTTTATTTATACGTTAGTTTTGAAACATGTATTCATCAAATATAAGAAGTGAATGTTCAGCCAACATAGCATTTACACACAAACAAAAACAAAAAACAAAAACAAAAAAACCCTACCTACCTACCGACCCTACTTTTTTTGGTCATGTTACCCTAAACAGACAATTTTTTTTTTTTGGCCTTATTATCTATTGTTCCCAAAGTGTGTATCTGAACACAAAAAATACTGAACGAATGCATGCAATTACAGTGGAATCCAGCTATAACAAACCTGGGTATAAAGAAATCCCTCTTTTAACAAACTGCCATTGATTTCCCGGCAGACAGCCTTCTATTTCTTACTTGTTACTTTCTGGCTACATCGAACCTTTTGAACTCATTTGCATAACGAACCCCTCTTTTAACAAACACGTTTTCATCGCCCCAGAGCCGTTTTGTCTCTAAAAGTCACAAGGCTACAACGAACTGATGTCAATAATTGTCTCCAAAGACAAAAATACACAAACACAAGTGCACATCACGTGATGAGCGAACTCTGAACAAACAGCGGGAGGTGCACGGAACAGCCACCGCCGCTGTGTTTTCACTATTCCAATCAGCTGCTGAGCTATGACTGTGCTCAGCTATGACTGCCACAGAAGCACTTGTTGCTGCCAATACCCTACGTCGCTACTTGCAGGCAAAGTGCAGCGATGTCTGTGACTTGGATATGATCTCCAAATTGGAGTGTACAGTGGAGAAGTGTGCCAGTTTTGAGCAGCGTAACTTATATTTGCAACTTTCACCGTTCATGGCTTTATTTTCGTGTTTGTGCAAGGATTTACGAAGGAGCGGAAGCACTAATCACATGACGTCATCAATACTTGTGCTTTCGAGTAACAAGAGTTACCTCCCTTGCACTGAAATTGTTGCATCGATTTCGTCGAAAATCCGGCTCTCAACACAAATATAAGGGTGCATGTAGCATGAATCAGGCTTACTTTTCACAGGCATGTCCAATACTTCACTTTGAAGATAGATTTAGTTAGTCCAGATGGGGTTTTCAGGGGTTTTCGGAGATTTTTTTGACGGACACAGAGATTGATCAGAATGTACATGTACATGCTTTTACACGACTTTTTAAATTTTACTTCTAAAATTGTGACAGTAAAGTGAACATTTGAACTATGCCTCTCTCTATGGATTATATTATGAAGCTGTTGAAAACATGCAGAGATTGTACTCTCCAAGGAAAGATCGATGGGACGATCATTTGAAGGTGACGAACGAAAATACAGTTTAACGACCTCTCTGCTTAAAGCAATTTGGGTCAAAGATATCAGAGCCGAAGCTCTACGATGTGTGCCTGGGTGAAGATGAGCAACAAAACTTGTACTTTCCGTAATGGAAATGCTGGAAGAACAGGATTTAAAATCAATTCCTTGCAGGAGATACACGATTGTAGAGATTTATTCTTTCATTCCGAGGCAGAAATGCTTTTGTATTCAAGAAACGTGGAACGTTGCTATTCCGGAAGGGAATTGATTTGATTTGTTGGTACTTTAGAATAAAATTGTGAAAAGTGGCATCCGACTGATCATGGCAAAGGAGTGAGTGTCAGACCAAGGAGGGTCGTGGTGGAGAAGCTGAGGCACCCTCTACGTACTTGTGGATTCGGCGGCTAGTCAACTGGCGAAAAGCAAACCCGGTCCTCCCTAGGACCTATACTGGCCGGTTAAAAACATATGTACAGGGCTGCGACTTTATGTCGGTTTATTCATCAACGCCTTTATGGCACCCTCTGTCTACAGAGGCATGGGAAGGGGATCAGGTGAGGAGGCCAGAGATGTGTCTCTGTAACCCCCTCTGGGGTGGGGGTGAGAAAAAGAGGATAGGCTATTTACACTGCCATACACAGTCGTTCGCATACTCTCGCACAGCTACAAAAAAAAACAAAACAAAAAAACAAAAAAAATCTATTTTTTTTTTTATTTGAAGGTGAGTGGGAAAACTTGTCTTAAGGCCATTTAGGGTTGAAAACTCTACAGCGAATTCCTGACATAACAAACTAAAATGTATCTCCCTTGAGATTCGTTGTAACCGGACTCCACTGTACATAAAACCAGACAACTGTCACCATAACTGAAGCACACACAATGAAAAACTAAAACTAAATCTACCCTCATCACATACCCAGGACTGCGACTGAGAGCTTTCCTCCGACTTCTTGACCCGCTTGTGGCTGGGTTCTCCGCTGGACACTTTGGACTGCGTCGAACTAGCGCTGGCCGACTGACTGGCCGTCCTGGAGGGAGAGCTAGAGGGGACCGCTGGCTCCGTCATCACCTCCACTTTCACAGGGGTGGGGGCAGGGGTGACGACTGGAGTGGGGGTAGGCGTGCTGGTGGCGCTAACAGGTTTGACCACCACCGACTCATATTCTTTTGTTTTTAGCCCAATGAACAAGTCATCCACAAATGGCTTCGTCTCTGAAAACAAAATGCATGCAAATATTAGAATTGTTGGAACTACAAACTAAACATGTCAGCCAATTCCAATTCCATGCATACTTCTACAACACTGTCAATCACCGACTACAAATTACAATATATAACTATACGAACTGAAAAATGCCTCTCATTTATAGGACTGATAGGCTCTGCACAGTGCACGTACTTGTTGCAGACCAGAGTGCAACCACAACTACTTGCTTAAACTTTGCAACAGAAAAGTGTATAATTACAAAATTATACACTTTGATAAAAACCGGGATATGTTCTTACTTTGCTGTAGGAAGACATCCAGCTGGTCACTGCAGATCTCTCTCAGCTCTGACTCAGGCTTGTCCTTACGTACCAGTGCACACACATACTTTGCCAGTGCTGTGGGCTCGGCATCACATCTGTAAAAGACAAAATGACAAGATCTATAAACCTAAAAAAAAAGCAGGTTGTTGCAACGGTTGAGTTATAAATGGCATTGGCATACTACAATTAGCCCAGGTTTAGGACGTCACATAGTGAAACTGAAAGAGCGAACACTTGAGATTCATTCACCGTGAACCTCACGAGTCACATGGGGCAAATTTGAAGATATATATTGCCCAATAAACTACAACAAATTTTGTATTTCCCCTTATTAAGTAAATGTAAATCATATTAGTAAATGTCAATAATATATCATACACAATGCTTTGCGCCACGGGCCTGAAAGTGGTAATAATTCTGGTCCATTACAATGTAAAACATGCATAATTTTTATGTGCTTTATAGCTCACATGTCCTTTTCCAATCCTTTCTGTTAAATTAATTTACAACCATAATAAATGCTAATAAAAAGGTGCGCTTCTTATTTTCTAATCTTGTAGTAGTAGTAGTAGTACTAAGTAGTTAGGGACTGGATTGGTATCCATAAGCCTCACGGCTTTTTTCGCGTCCCATCTTTCTTTCTTTATCCCCGAGTACGCTAGTACTAGGGCTCAGCAGACTTTAATTGTGTGTCTGTCTGTCTCCACTTAACAGCTTATTGCTGGGAAACTACTGGGCGCAGTTCGTTCAAAAGTTGATACACTAACTTGATAATAGGTCCGATTGATCGTATTAAAACTTCATGTTACCTGGGACCTAAATGCGAAATAAACCACAAAAACGACTTGGCCGTAGGAGGAGTTCACACCGGCGGGGCAACACGCAGCCATTGACCTGATAGAACAGCCGAACGCGTCACAAAAATACGTCATGACAAAGTTACACGCAAAGCGAATGAGACTTTGACGTCATTTACTTTTGTTCGGAATTTTCCGTCTGTTCCTAGCTTGTCAGTGAAGACCTGACGTGAGTAAGCTTACCCAAAACGTCTTTGTTCTCTATTCTCATTGCAGCTGTGAAATAATCAGTCTTGTGTCTCGGTCGTGTAGGTACAGAGTTTGCTTTTGCAATCATTGTGTTCGTGTTGATGACGGCTTCATAAGACAAAATAATAAGCGAATCTATCGCGAGGAAGACGTTTATGTACAAATCACCGAACCCAACCCATTTTTTGGGGTGCGTATCGCTTTTTTTTTCTGAAGAATAAACTGCATGTGGTTAATTTCATCCGTTTAATGCTTGTCGAAACATATCTGATCACAGATGAGGTCGCAGTTTGTAGGTTGAATCTATGAATCGGCCACAGATAGATCTGCATTTCTGGTCAGAAACCAACATTCACACCACAGACATTCCAAACATTTATATTTATTGAGCGAGCCAGTCTGAAGAGTACTCGGGTCCAGCGCGAGCGTTTTTTATTTGGTGTTTAACGTCGTTTTCAACCGTTCAAGGTTATATCGCGACGGGGAAAGGGAGGGGGGGTGGGGTGGGATAGAGCCACTTGTTAATTGTTTCTTGTTCACAAAAGCACTAATCAAAAAATTGCTCCAGGGGCTTGCAACGTAGTACAATATATGACCTTACTGGGAGAATGCAAGTTTCCAGTACAAAGGACTTAACATTTCTTACATACTGCTTGACTAAAATCTTTACAAACATTGACTATATTCTATACAAGAAACACTTAACAAGGGTAAAAGGAGAAACAGAATCCGTTAGTCGCCTCATACGACATGCTGGGGAGCATCGGGTAAATTCTTCCCCCTAACCCGCGGGGGGTGCGTCCCATCTCATTATCAAATTTGTTGCAGGTCAATCATATTAACATGCTCAAAGTCGTATTTATTCAATATCAATTATTGTACAAATAAAATGTTGCATTCACCCCACCTGACCTACAAGACGAGGGGCTGGGGGTGGGAATGTCAAAAAATCGACGTCAACGTAGAATTTTGTTGTAACTCGTTAGCTTTTTATGAGAAGGAGAAAACTGATTATTTTGATTGTGAAATAGTGTTTTTGATTATATAGACCTTTTCGGTATTTGAGCAGCTCTCGCGAGACATGCTCTTTCTTAATCTTATGCTTCGAAATCGGAGAACTTCGAACAATCACTAAAAATAGAGTTACGCCAAAATTCCAGACGACACCGAAAAGCCATCTACTAAAGCACCATCACCGCATGCAGCTTGGGGGAAACACATCCACCTTGCCGTCGCGATATAACCTTCGTGGTTGAAAACGACGTTAAACACCAAATAAAGAAAGAAAGATCCACCTTGCACTGGATGATGAATCAGATCCCTTCTGCCTCACGCACGCACACACACACATACTCCCGCACAGTTTGAATGGCCATTAAGGCTTTAGCTATGTACACATTATACATCTTGCTTCTAAACTACATTTCAAGATTACCAAATCAGGCCAAAGGACAACACACAGACTTACATCGGTGCTAATTTTTGCACCAGCCATTGCTTCAAAGAGTCGACGTTTTCGATGAGCATTTTTTGTCAGATATGCAATTTTTCTTTGCTCCTAAACTAGTAAACTTGATGAGCAGACCATGAATTTAATCTTTACACTTTTCATGTAAATTATTTCATGTTAAATTCGATACTACACATGGAAATATGTCCGGTTTCAGTTTGCATGTCGGTTTTCGGTTTTGCCAACGTGATAAGATGGCGCACATGTCTCGGAAAGCACGAGAAAATAAAATATCAATCAAAAAAAGAACGAGCATATAGTTTCCAAATTAAAGATCTTTCAACATATCTTTTTAATTTATAAAAAGTTTAAAAGCAAATTTTTACCAGAGAAGCCAAGAAGTTACTTTCTTTTGTTGAATAGTTTTACTGGAGATTATGTGTAATCAAATTACCCAAACCATTCCACAATATTTAATTTACCCAAATAATAATGAAGAAAATGTATTAATCTTTGAAATTTGTTTTACATTTGTTTAGCTATTAAAGTATTACCTGCACTATGTCTTTATTTTTCTAAATAGTGATCAGCAGTTTCCCCGACTCTGCTCTTTATTTGGGTAAATACTTGTTTATTGTCTTTCAAGCACCACGTGCAGACGACAAACTGTAAACAGAGGAAAAACGACGAAGTTGCATCGCGTGTGAGAAGTGTCATGGGACCTAAGAAACAAAAGCAAGAAGAATGGAACGAGTGCCTTAAATGCAACCGTGTTATACACAAGAGAGACATACCACAACACACAGAAGATTGCAATGCGGTGCATGGTTTTGTGCTTGACAAAGTGCTTCACGCCCAAATCTGTGCACCAAGCTCCCACACAAAAGGTTGAATTAATAGTGATACCTCCACTTCTGTTTATCAGTCGTCTACAAAATCAGACGTACTTGTTTCTTTGGGTCGAAATTAATAAGTTACTGATTTAATTCCGTCTGAATGACATTTCAGAGGTCTACTGTGTGAAGTAAGGGCAGGGGCGGATCTGGGGGGGGGGGGGGGGGGGGGGGTGCAATGGGTGCAATTGCACCCCCCCCCCCCCCCCCAGCGGGACCAAAAAAAATAAGAAGAAAAAAAAAAGAGTGGCAAAATGTATCACCTGAAAATAGCACTTTACACGCTCAGATTGCACCAGATTGCACAATTTTGCTTCCTTTTTAAAAAAAAATTACGGGGGGGCATGCCCCCGGACCCCCCTAGCATGCTCGGCGCTTCGCGCCGTCGGTTCAGCGCTTCGCGCCTTCGCTGATAAGATACAAAAAACAAAACAAAAAGAACTTTGCACCCCCCCCTTTCAAAACCCAGATCCGCCCCTGAAGGGAGTAAAGTAACGTGTTTGTGTGCGTGTGTGTGTGTGTAGATAGGGTTGGTGTGGTCCATGAGTTGATGTGGGGAGAGGGGTTCACTAGTCCGAGGGTTCACTAGTCCGAGGGTCCACTAGTCCGAGGGTTCACTAGTCCGAGGGTTCACTATAGACGCTTGAACAAAGGATATTCAATTTGATTTGTTTTTATTTTGTGTGTGGATGTGCGTGCTTTGTTTGTTTGTTTGCTTAACGCCCAGCCGACCACGAAGGGCCATATCAGGGCGGTGCTGCTTTGACATATAACGTGCGCCACACACAAGACAGAAGTCGCAGCACAGGCTTCATGTCTCACCCAGTCACATTATTCTGACACCGGACCAACCAGTTTGCCCGTGAGGGTCAATTAGTTATCCCACCGACCTCAATTATGGAGAGGATCGAGCCTGGGTTGTACTACACACACAGACAGACAGACACAGTGAAACCTATACCGCCTTTTAAGGGGCGGTATAATAACTGGAAAATCAAGCGTCTATAGTGAACCCTCAGACTAGTGAACCCTCGGACTAGTGAACCCTCGGACTAGTGGGACGTTCCCGATGTGGGCCGTTGATGTGTATCAGAAGTTTGTTTACAATGGGGAAATGGTGGGAGAATGCAAAGAGGGAGCTACAGGGGTACCGGTGTTACCTGTGTTTATAACGTCATGCTACAGGGGTACCGGTGTTACCTGTGTTTATAACGTCATGCTACAGGGGTACCGGTGTTACTTGTGTTTATAACGTCATGCTACAGGGGTACCGGTGTTACCTGTGTTTATAACGTCATGCTACAGGGGTACCGGTGTTACTTGTGTTTATAACGTCATGCCACAGGGGTACCGGTGTTACCTGTGTTTATAACGTCATGCTATTGCTAGCGGATGTGTAAACGCCACATTACTTTTACTGATACTAGGCCTCCTGCTTTGTATCTTTCAGATGCATTGTCAAAGATTTCTCTTCAAAACCAAGAAGGCGTGGTACTGGTCAACGTGAGTGTAATGGGGCTCTGCGATCTTGCCATTGGTCAGCCTTGTCTTGTCAACAATCATCACGTTTTGACGTCATGGCCGAGCGACAGCGTATCTCCCACAGGCGTCCTGCTTCCATCAGTACTGAGGGATATCATCGCTGGACCATCTGGCGATAAAGACACGACCCCGGTCACTGTCAGGAGATTCTTTCCACCAGCTAACTCTGAGGCACAGCAAGTTGAAGTGGAGCTAGAGTAAGTGGTTTCAAACTGAATTGTTGAGGTTTGGGAGAGTGAATGTGTGTGTGCATGCAGGGCTGGATCATGGGGGGGGGAGGGGGGGTTCCTGGGTTCTGGAAGCCCCTTCCTCTCATGCACTAGGTCCAGCCCTGGCTTGTATACATACATGTGTGTTTCATACTTTGTGTATATATGTTTATGTGAATATATAAATGTTCATGTTTGTGTCTGTATGTATATATATATGTGTGGACAATCTGTAGTACAACATATGTAAAAGTTGTACCAGTGTTGTTGCCAGCCTAAGAAGACAATAGGTCATTTGGACCTCCCCCCCAAAAAACAATAGGTCCAAATGTCCTGGCTTTAAAAAAAACCAATAGGTCCAAATTACCATGCCGTAGTATTATATTGATGAACTTTCCGCTGTTTGCGCCGTTTTCGGTTAATAGGTACACCGGCTGGATCGGGTATTTCCGTAAACGCAGCCTCGAGTGTCAATGACGACAAACACGGACTCGGCACCGAGTGCATTTTTCACTCGTAGCGAACATGAGCATTTCGATCGGGATTTGTTTTCCGACTTTGCAACTCCCATTCCATTCGTTGCAGACCTTGTCCGCCTTGTACGAATATATATGTATCGGTCAGTTGACCACCAAAACGTAAAAACTATCGGTCCATCGACCGGACAAGGCTAGGTCCAATGCGTCAAATCAGAAAGGAATGTGTCAGAGACCGAAGACCGAGGCCTGGCAACAAGACTGTTGTACCATTTCATGGTCATGCTGTTTAAAACTTGGCCAGATTCACATTGAATGCAACAGCTTTAAAACTACATTGTGCTCAGTTAGCCTCATTTGAAGAATGTCTATAATTAGCTTGTTCATTGACATATGTTTAATTTTAGATGGGAACATGAAGCCTTTCAGACCGAGGAGTTTAGACAAGTTCTTAAACACAAAATGGGTATGTATTTGACAATGTTTTTGTGTTGTTACTTTGGTTGTTGGTGTAATGATCACTGTTTTCCAGTTATTGCTTTAGTCACACTTTTTATTTTACGCTGAAAAAGTTATCACTATTTTCCGGTTTTAAGTTCCTGTGACACTGTTTATTTTACACTAATACAGCAAGAGTTCAACCAGGATAACAGTGTAAAGAAGCGAATGAGTAAACGGGAAGACAAAAACAAAAGTCTGCTGACATTAACATCTGTATTAGTCACTAATATAGAACTGTAGCCAACATTTTCTGTCTGCAGACATTAACATCTGTATTAGTCACTAATATAGAACTGTAGCCAACATTTTCTGTCTGCAGACGTTAACATCTGTATTAGTCACTAATATAGAACTGTAGCCAACATTTTCTGTCTTCAGACATTAACATCTGTATTAGTCACTAATATAGAACTGTAGCCAACATTAACATCTGTATTAGTCACTAATATAGAACTGTAGCCAACATTAACATCTGTATTAGTATTAGTTATCGTTAGATTTGACTGTGATATCAACATTTATCAGTCTGAATGTCGAGAAAGCTGAAATCATATCAGATCGAGGCGTAAGCCGAGATCTGATATGATTCAGCCTTTCGAGACATTCAGACTGATAAATGTTGATGTCACAGTCAAATCTAACGATAACGATTTTATCGCATTCGATTTCGGAACAGTAGAATCATAAACCTACCTAAGAAGTCAGACAAACGCAAGGGAGGCTACTGCCTTGTATTTAATGTTGGAAATGTTGGGTTGTCTTTTCCTGATTTCGTAACTTTGCTGCTCTTCCTTTTTTTTTTAGTAACTGGTTCTTTTTCTCAGACAAAATAAGGCATTTATAATGAAAAAAGAACAAAAATATACGGTCGAAACAGATCACCAACAAAGGCTAACAAGTTCAGTGGAGTTGCCAGTTCGAAGGAATAGCGATCCGTGGTCCCAGTTACTTCCTCAGTGGTACTCTGTTTGACTGTTCGATTTGGCAATTCTGAACGATGGCAGATACTGAAGTGCGCCAGGCAGTATCAGCGAAGTCCTCTGGCTCATTTTCTGTGCCCAAGAAAGCTTCCAGGTATTTGTCGGTATCGGCGGATTGCATAATAATGTTGTCAAAGCTGTCTCGCTTACGACAAATCCAAAATGGCGTCCTCCGACGGCGCTGTGACTGTGAAAGCAGCTGAAAGTTGTTCGGTTTATGTAGCTGAATGGCTACGACTAAGAAAGGTGGACAATGGTTCATGCAGGTGCGAACTGTTTAAATCGGCTGCTCATTTCCTGCCTTTTTGTGAGTGATGTGCGCTGAAACACTGCAAGAGATCTCACAGTTTTCTAAGTACTGCCACTACTGGTACTTTCAAGGTCAGCTTTGTTTATGGCTGTTCCAACTACCTCAATCGGTAAGATTGTAACATTCTTTCTACTACTTCTCTGTTAAAGCTGGGTGAGAACAGTTTCATTTTATTCATTGCACAGCTTAATCTTTCTGATTCAATTACTTTTCTTTTATAAATTTGTGATTTAAAAAAAAGGGAGACATTTGTTTCATTCAGGTGAGATTTTATTCTTCAAAATTAAAATTGCTAAACTACTTCCTGCGCGATATCAAATTCGCTGGGAACTTCCTGCGCGATGTCAATTGATATACAGTTCCTAGTTGACCAATGACAACAGCATGTTTTGTCATGTGATCAGTAAAAATGCGATAATCACTAATATAGAACTGTAGCCAACATTTTCTGTCTGCAGACATTAACATCTGTATTAGTCACTAATATAGAACTGTAGCCAACATTAACATCTGTATTAGTCACTAATATAGAACTGTAGCCAACATTAACATCTGTATTACTATTAGTCACTACTATAGAACTGTAGCCAACATTTTCTGTCTGCAGACATTAACATCTGTATTAGTCACTAATATAGAACTGTAGCCAACATTAACATCTGTATTAGTCACTAATATAGAACTGTAGCCAACATTAACATCTGTATTAGTCACTAATATAGAACTGTAGCCAATATTTTCTGTCTGCAGACATTAACATCTGTATTAGTCACTATTATTCCCCCCTCTGCTTCTTTACCTCTGTAAACTTGTAGGGGTAGTTATTTTTCGATAATCACCCAGCAACCAAACAAATAACGACCCAGCAACAGCCTGAATCCTCGATAGTGCAATGGGTTGAGAGGTTGTTCTGTTTCGGTACTACTTTTTGCGACTGAAAAGTTCCGAACGCTCTAATGTACGAAGTATACATCTCTGGAGCAAACAATACAAACATACCGCATTTAAATTAACAACTACAGGCCTGAACACATGAATCTCCATATAAAATCCATGAGTTCGGTTGTTTTCTGAATCTCATCTGCCGTGTTTAAGCCGTTCATCACAAGCAATTTCCCAAGGCAAGTAACTCATACTTTGTCTAGCGACAAGAGTAGTTCCCCTTCTTTTCACTCAGTTCCTTCGACAACAGACTGCAATCCGACGGTCAGTTTTCAACAATATTTCATTTAATAAACAGATCACACGCAACCAAATGCACACATCTCATCAATTTAAACAACATAAAGGGGTTTCATACACTATTTTCCCCAGAAAACTGAACTTCATACAGTTTTTAACGTTGGAACACGGGTGCAAAAGTTCGTCTGCTAGTCCCATTTGACGAAAAAACATTATCCTAAGCGATACCAAAACATATACAGAACACACAATATCTGCCTTTGCCGCCACAGCAGAATAACAGCATATCTGTGTACTTGATTTTAGCCCAAAATAGGAAAACTGACAAGAAGTGTTAACAGAATGGAATGATTTGCACGGAACTATACAACCGCGCATTAATCGATCGCCTGCGCAGGTTGACTGGTTGAGAGAATAGGATTCGATCAAACTTTCGCAAAAAAACTCCTCTTTTCTTTGAATAACTGAAGAAAGGAGGAATAAAGAGGTTACACACCTCGTCTCAGTGATTATAAAAAATAATGGTCTCAGTTCGCGGTCATGAAAAAGCTCGCTAAAGCTCGCATTTTTCATGATCCGCTAACTTCGACCATTATTTTTGATAATCACTGAGACTCGGCATGTAACCTCTACATATAGAACTGTAGCCAACATTAACATCTGTATTAGTCACTACTATAGAACTGTAGCCAACATTTTCTGTCTGCAGACATTAACATCTGTATTAGTCACTACTATAGAACTGTAGCCAACATTTTCTGTCTGCAGACATTAACATCTGTATTAGTCACTACTATAGAACTGTAGCCAACATTTTCTGTCTGCAGACATTAACATCTGTATTAGTCACTAATATAGAACTGTAGCCAACATTAACACCTGTATTAGTCACTAATATAGAACTGTAGCCAACATTTTCTGCATTTCTTGCTTGCTGTTGGGTTAATTAAATCAAGATTCAACATTTTTGTATGTAAACCATCAATCAAAAAACACATAAGACTGCTAACGTTCCAAAATTGAGAATAGAAAAACAAGAATTGTAGGTTAATGGAACATTTAATTATTGACAAAACAAAACATTACATTTACTGGCGTAAACTATAATTTTTGCTTATTTTTCAGAGGGCAGATTCATCACCAAAGGAATGAAGCAAACCATACAGTACTTTGGACACAGGTGCACATTCTGCGTCACAGAAATACAAAGACTTCAGCTACCAGTCTACAGACTTAACTCTTCAACCTCGTCATCACCCAGCTCTCGCACTGACCCCAGTCAACTCTCTCAGAGTCTAGCGTCACTGGATATATCTGGTGTGTCTGACAGCGGGGACAGCTTGAACTCTTCAGTGCTGTCTTCTCCGTCAAGACAGTCGGGTAGTGTAAGGCCTGCGGAAGCTTGTAGTTCTCCGTTGCCTACAGTTACCACCCCTGTGGGATCTCAGTGGCCACAACAGTTTTGCACGCCAGTTTTGGACAGGAATCTTCAGGATGATAAAGATTGTGCGGAGTTTGTGAAAGTGGTGTCTCAGACTCAGTTTGTTATCCGCAGAGAGTGCAGTGAAGAGGAAGACAGGGAGAAGAGGCAGAAGAAAATCACATTCAATTCTATCGGAGGTCTGGACGCCCAGATTACCAAGATCAGAGACTACTGCCACCTGCTTCTGCAGCACTCAAAGCAGAGTAGCACAGCTGGTGAGTATTCAGTGGAGTCTTCATAGTCATTTGTGAACCGCCATGGAAATAGGGTTAGGGTTAGGGTTATTTCATTAGTACAGTTTATACATTTTCCGGAAACAACTCTGTCAAGGTTTTCAAGCGTTGCATGCCTTGCCAGACAGTGGGGCAAGCATCCACACGTGGCCGACCATCGAAGACCCGGGTAAGCGGCGAACAATTAAATTACATTCTTATCCCAACTCACATCAAGCAATTTACTCCAGTTTAGTGCTAGGACGCTGAATAGCATCGCCTTGGTAACAAGGGGAGGTCACCCTAAAAAAGAGCTACCTTGACCCCTTAACATGACAAAGTCACGCGTGACTTCCTGACCTTGCCGCCATCTTTGAATCATTCACTCTCCAGCGATCTGTGTCTACAGACGTGTTTTGATTTTGCTCCGGCTTTCAGCCGGTTTGTCTGACTTCTGCCTTTGTCAGACCCTGCCTTGGTACTTGCACACGGTCCCTCTGCTCCTACTGTGTGTTTGGGTGAGCTTTTTTGTCGTTTGTTATCGTTTTGTGACTTAGGTTTGGTCGAATACTTAGCTTTGTTTACATTTTTTCCGTTCGCCATGTCGGATAAGGAAAGAATAAAAATGCTAAGTCGGTGGCCGAGCCTTCTCCCACAAAGAAGCCTTCTCGTAAGTCGTAGAGTTCGGCATGTTAAGCTTTGATTAAAGTCACAGATACTTGACTAAATCCTCGTTTGATGTGCGATAGACTTACCTGATTCTCCGGCTATGCCTAGTTTGCCTTCAGCTGCTTCACCGGTCTTGTCCGGTTCAGGCCCTTTTAGCGAGAAGCAGGATGTTTATGCTATTTTGCACTCCTTGAGTGCTTAGATATCCTCTCTTTCAGCCGAGTTTTCGTCTACCAAGGCTGAGATGTGTCTTTGCCTTCCGGTGTGGGAGGTGTGCGTTCCCTTGCCAGGGTGTGTGTTCCGCCTTCCTCCACTTTTACGTCCGCCGACGTTCACGCCTCGTTTGAGGGCAGCCGTGGTGTTTCCCTGCTGCGTTCCCAGGCCTCTTGGACTGACGACGATCAAGGTATTTATACTTCGCCAGTAACCGGGTTCTCCGGCCAAAACGAAGTGCGTGTTTGGAGAGAGTAGCCACACCGGTTCGTGTGCGCGAAAGCTTAGGCCCTAGGTCTACGTCGTTCCGTTTGAGTGAACGTCTAGATCGAGGGAAAAGCCCAGACACGCGTTCGGTCTCTGACCGAACAGGGGAAGTGCGTCCTCCGACACTCCCTAGAGGAGCGGTTGGTGCGGCAGCACAGCTTTCACAGCTTTCCCCGCTTCCGCCTTTCAGGCAGGAAGCAGTCCCTAGGGACGTACCGCTTGGGTATAAAATCCCTCGTGGGCGTCTCTTCCGGGCGACACTTCGTCGGACTATGGTAGTCACGGCGGAAGTGTCTTGCCTGACTTCACGGAAGTGAGGGACTACGAGTCGGATTTTGGCACTTCCGTCCAGGGTGACGAAGATGTCAACTTCCGCATACCGACTAAGCTTCCGCAAGCTCTGGCTTTAGCGGAGGAAGTGGCTTCACGGTATTTTGAGGAGGGGGTGACATTCCCCGCTTCCGCCCTCTGGGCAGGAAAGCAGTCCCTAGGGACACACTGCTTGGGTATCGCATCCCTCGTGTGTCGTCTCTTCTGGGTGACGCTTCGCCTGACTTTTGTAGTCAGGGCGGAAGTTCGTTGCCTTGTTGCACGGTTGTGCGGGATTATGAGTCGGATTTTGGTGCTTCTGTTCAGGTTGACAAAGATGCCAACTTCCATGTACTGGTTGAACTTCCGCTAGCACTGGCTTTGGCGGCGGAAGTTACTTCAAGGTAGTTCGAGGAGGGTGCGGCAACACTTGTAGACTTGTTGCCCAACCTCCTTCCGCTTTGGGGGATTCCCGTTCTGCGAAGGACTTGAAACAGCAGTTCCGTTTTCGGAAATTCCCGTTTTCAGAAATTCCCGTTGGTAGCGTTTGAGCTGTCTATGCTACTGACTACTGGGCAGTATGGCGGTGCGTTTCACGCTGTACCGTGGTTAACAGCACAAGGTCTGGCTCCTGATTCAGCGCAGCCTTACCGTGCTTCTTTGTTTTTAGCCTCAGCTTTGCCTGCTGGCTTGGCTAAGAGGTTTACACTGCTGCATAATTCAGTCAATTTGATTGGCTCGTTTGCCTTGCCTCGTTCCACTTTTCCGGAACTTGCAGTCCTTAGGCAAGATGATACAGCAGAGACAGAGTAGTCCCGTTTTCGGAGAATTCTCTTTTGTCTTTGGAGTAACTGGCTTACGCTTGCTTGAGTTATCGTCTCTCTCTGAGACTTTGCAGAGATCTCTGTCGAGATTGATTGCGTCGTCATTAGACCCATTCAGGTTTCGTGACGATGCGGTAGAGAAAGTTGTCACTATTCTGGTAGGGAAGACGGCTACAGTAGAACAGTATGTTATACTGAGTCCTCTTTCTTGTCTCTGGGGGAATAAGCACATGATCTTTTCAAGTTATCCTCTGTTTAGGAAACTTTGCAAGATTTTTTTTATAGAGCTCTATCTTCTCTGCTCTTGTTAACTTCGAGTTTCGTAGTGACGCACGGGAGAAGGATGTCATGTCGCTTCTAGCTGCTTTGGCTAAAGTCTTTTGAACAGCGGAGCCTCCCAGCGCTTTTCTTGGCAAATTGCTTGGCTCAGGTTGCAAACAAGAGGCGGATCTACTCCGCTCTTTGCTTTTTGTGGTTCATCTTCTGGGAGAAGCTGTGATCTGCGTCGGCTGGCCTCTTTTGGCCTTTATTTAGGCAAGATACGGAGCTAAGCAAACACACATTGGGTTAAACCCTCTGCCTTAGGCAGCTTCGCGGTATGTACGCCCATCTTTGGTGCGGCATACCTCTTATTTTTCACCTTCTAGGGTGAAGTTGCTAAGGCCTCAATTTTTGTTTTTTGCCTCTGTGGTGAAAAACAAGGCAAGCTGTTAAAACTTTCTCAGCTTTTACGGCTTACGGAATTGCGCTTTCTCACCAGGGTCTTAAGCTTTGGTTTCTGACAAGTCGCCAGAACATGTCCAAATTATGGGCTCACATTCTGACTAAATTTTTTAGGCTCACTGAGCCATTGCTCGTAACTTCTCAGTCGGAACTTTTCCGGCTAAGCCTACCTCTTGAGGCAGTGGCTTCTGTCAGCGACTTTCGCTGCGCAGCACAAAGGACTCGCAGGAATTCCTTAGTTTCAGCTTTTCTTTCTAAGAGGTTACGGAAAGAACTACACCATCATGTGGCTAAGCCTAGGTTTGGCACAGACGTTTTTAGCATTGGGGTTGTTTTTCTTCCACACGCAAAGACATACACCGTCGATTGGCGGGTACGCCCTTCACAGAGAAGGGTGGACAGGTTGCAAAGTCTGTTTCGTACTCTGTCCTTGTTAAAGAGAGCGGCTGTACGTGTTCTGACCTCTCTTCTTGGCCAAATGGAATCGATGGCCACTCTTGTGCCCTTAGGCAGAGTCCACAAGCGGCCATTTCAGGCTGCCCTGAGTTCGCTGTGGAAGCCTTCTCTTCAGGGCTGGGAGACAGTAGTCTCTCTTGAAAGCTGGTTTCGGCACACAACGAGGCAGTGGCCGCTCCCTGGGATTTCACAGGGAGTTCCAATCTCGTTTGCCCCCCCGGACGAGTTTCTGTTCACGGACGCGTCTATGGAGGGCTGGGGTGCCCATCTTTCTGTTCACACTGCGTCAGGTCTGTGGAACGAGACGCAGAGTGGGGGGCACATTAATGCCCTAGAGTTAGAGGCTGTTTTCCTGGGACTCCAATCGTTTCTGTCTATGGTCAGGAACGAACAAATTGGGGTTCGCACAGACAACACAACCATGGCGGCCTATTTCAACAAACAGGGAGGCACTTTGTCTCTCGCTCTTTCTGTCAGGTCAGGTCAGATTCTTGCCTGGGGCAGCCAGCACCTTATTCTGTTGTCAGCGAAGTACGTCCCAGGCATACTCAACGTTCTTGCGGACTACTTCAGTCGCCCGTAGTGTACGATGCACACGGAGTAGATTCTGACTCATCAGGTCCTACAACGTCTGGGTGGCTTTTCAGCGAGCCTACAGTCGATCTGTTTGTGACAAGATTCTCCTGCAGGCTTCAGGTCTTTATCTCCCCCTTTCCAGACCCAGAGGGGAGGTAAACAGACGCCCTCGAAGTAAACTGGTCGCGTCTGAGCCTATGCTTTCCCCCCGTTTCATCTCTTGGGAAAGGTTCTCAGGAAGGCGGAGCGGGGACAGCCTTGCTTGGTGTTGGTGGCCCCTTGGTGGCCCAGCCAACATTGGTTCCCTGTCCTCCTTCGCCTCGCAGACGGCCCTCCATTCTTTCTAGGTCGCTGCGTCGTTCTGGCTCCTCAGACGCTACTTTAGGCTTTGTCCAAAAGGCCCACAGGGAATCGACCAGCACTGTTTATGTGTCACACTGGTCAGCTTGGACAAAGTGGTGCTTGGAGAATGGAGTTACTGCTACTTCACCTCGCTCTATGCATGTAGCAAATCATCTCTCGTGTTTGGCTGCTCAGGGCTTGGCTCCTTCTTTTTTGAGAGTCAGGCGCTCAGCCATTTCTTCTACTCTGAAGCAATTAGGGCATAGCTTTAACCTGGGCGGTGTAATTGCTAGTGTTCTTAAGGGGGCAGCGATTAGTTTTACGAAGGCTAAGTCCCCTCTTCCCGCGGGGACTTATTTTTTAGTACTCAAGTTTCTAGCCTCTTCGGATTTCGAACCTTTAGCTTCAGCGAGCTTAGCTAACTTGACTCGTAAAGCCTTGTTCCTCGTTTTGTTAGCCTCTGCCCGTGGAGGCGGTGAGGTGCACGCTCTTTCAGGCCTGGCTAAGGATATTTCTTTTGAGAGCTATGGCTCTTTTGTTTTAAGATTTCGGCCGGAGTTCCTTGCCAAAACCAAAAACAAGGTCTGTCCTCCTCTGTTATTCGCATTCCTCCTTTAAGTAGGATTCTTGCGTCTGGTGACCCTGCTATGGTCAATTGTCCTGTTCGTACTCTTACCAGCTACTTATCCCGTACCACGCCCATTAGGGCTAGGGACCAAAAACTGCTCTTCATCTCAGTTGACACTGAAAGGAGCAAGGACTTGTCGCGGGTCACTTTGGTAAGATGGGTCTTTACGCTTATTTAACGTGGTGGCACAGACAAGTTGGGATTGGGCATTCTGTCCTTCCTATGAAGTTGTCAAGAACTCATGAAGCCAGAGCCTGGGCTACTTCTCTGGCAGTCCTCCGCTCAGGCGTGCTGGCAGAGGTCTTAGACGCTGCCTACTGGAAATCGCAGGGCGTTTTCATCAGCTTTTACCTGCGAGATGTGGCCAGCACTCGTCATGGTGGCAGTAGCTCCCTACCAGCCATTGTCGGCTGGACAAGTGGAATTTTGTTTCCCCACCTCCTTCATTAGCATTCTGCTTGATGTGAGTTGGGATAAGAATGTAATTTAATTGAAAATTTTCATCTAAATTTTAATTTGATTATATACTTACCCAACTCACATAGTTGATACCCGCCCGCCTGCCCCGCTTTTGGGGTTTTTATGGGGGTTTTTTCCTAAAAAAGAGGGAAATTTTTCTATGTTCGCTTTCGATTGAATGATTCAAAGATGGCGGCAAGGTCAGGAAGTCACGCGTGACTTTGTCATGTTAAGGGGTCAAGGTAGCTCTTTTTTAGGGTGACCTCCCCTTGTTACCAAGGCGATGCTATTCAGCGTCCTAGCACTAAACTGGAGTAAATTGCTTGATGTGAGTTGGGTAAGTATATAATCAAATTAAAATTTAGATGAAAATTTTCAATTTACTCTGATTTGTATGTTAATTATGCAGTGTGTGCTCAATATGTGTTTTATTAGGCCAACATTACAGTTTCATATTTTCTGTGTGTGTGTGTATTTGTGTCTCTGTGTTACCCGATTAATGTATCAGGGCAGTGTTAAGAATTTGTTTTGTTTCAGTTCAGATGATGCCACAAGGCATTTTGCTGTTTGGACCCACAGGCACAGGGAAAAGCTTGCTTGCACAGGCCACGGCCAGTGAACTGGACATTTACACCACACACATATCTCCTGTCGACATTTTCAGCAAGTAATGTGTGTGTTTGTGCGTGCGTGTGTGTGTGTGTGTGTGTGTGTGTGTGTGTGTGTGTGTGTGTGTGTGTGTGTGTGTGTGTGTGTGTGCAAGGGTGCTTCCGTGCATTCTTTTGTGAGGCTGAATAACATTAAAGACACGACAACCTTCATTGTAGATGGATGTCTCTGCAATCTTTAAGATAAAGACATATAGTTCCGGATATTTTAGTGCACTGACATAGATATGATAATGAAATACACGCTTGTATAAAGTGATATTTGATAGGAAAAGAGCCTGAGAAGCTAAGAAAAATGTACAGGGTTGGCTGTTTTCATTTGCAGGTTCCTTGGTGAGACCGAGAAAAGGCTTAGAAGCGCGTTTGAAGCAGCCCATCAAAGGTATGAACAAACTTCATCATCAGTTAAGGTTGGCATGTATTTGTAAAGTCTGTTTACATTTTGGCTCATTGCAATGATCAAAGTTTTTGACGTACTGCAAAGTGTTCAAACTCAAAAAGAGGAAGGATACATGTGTGACAGGGAGACTACCGTCACCTTTCACAGCAGGCTCTGCAGAGTTGTCGGCCGTTGAGGAGCACGAGCTATTTATACAATTCACAGGTGTCAGCGACGTTGAACGTGTTTCTTCAACGTCGCTGACACCTGTGAATTGTAGAGTTTGTGATGAGGTCTGGCAGCTGCTGTCTCCTTGTATGTTCTTGGTTGCCTTTGTGTACCCAGAACACATTTTATAGAGCTAAGAAATTAGCTCTAAAATCCCAATCCTGTTTGAATGGCTTTGCCTTCAAAGGTTGTGTTTCGGCACTCGGTTACACATGTATATTTTTACTCAAACACAAAATGTATGTAAATGTGAGTTCTGGGTTTTCGGTTAATAATAATACAGTGGAACCCCCCCTGTTAAGACCCCCCAATTTAAGACTTCCTCCATTTTAAGACCTTGTTTTTTCAGATGTTCTGTTCATAACCTCTGTAACTTTACCTCCATTTTAAGACTCCCTCCTTTTTAAAACCTGATTTTCTCAGATTTTTTAAGGTCTTAAAAGGGGGGTTCCACTGTAATAATAATAAAGCATTCTTCTATAGCGCTGTTCACCGCCAGATAACAGCCGCATGGCGCTTTACAAATCCATCATACAATACAAGCATTGATAGTTAACATTTTATAAATAATCAAAAGATGGATTTGAAAGAAAGACTTCCTTTTTATATTTAGTCAAGTTTTGACTAAATATTTTAACATCGAGGGGGAATCGAAACGAGGGTCGTGGTGTATGTGCGTGTGTGTGTGCGTGTGTGTGTCTGTGTGTAGAGCGATTCAGACTAAACTACTGGACCGATCTTTATGAAATTTGACATGAGAGTTCCTGGGTATGAAATCCCCATACGTTTTTTTCATTTTTTTGATAAATGTCTTTGATGACGTCATATCCGGCTTTTCGTGAAAGTTGAGGCGGCACTGTCACGCCCTCATTTTTCAACCAAATTGGTTGAAATTTTGGTCACGTAATCTTCGACGAAGCCCGAACTTCGGTATTGCATTTCAGCTTGGTGGCTTAAAAATTAATTAATGACTTTGGTCATTAAAAATCTGAAAATTGTAAAAAAAAATAAAAATTTATAAAACGATCCAAATTTACGTTTATCTTATTCTCCATCATTTGCTGATTCCAAAAACATATAAATATGTTATATTCGGATTAAAAACAAGCTCTGAAAATTAAATATATAAAAATTATTATCAAAATTAAATTGTCCAAATCAATTTAAAAACACTTTCATCTTATTCCTTGTCGGTTCCTGATTCCAAAAACATATAGATATGATATGTTTGGATTAAAAACACGCTCAGAAAGTTAAAACAAAGAGAGGTACAGAAAAGCGTGCTATCCTTCTTAGCGCAACTACTACCCCGCTCTTCTTGTCAATTTCACTGCCTTTGCCATGAGCGGTGGACTGACGATGCTACGAGTATACGGTCTTGCTGAAAAATGGCATTGCGTTCAGTTTCATTCTGTGAGTTCGACAGCTACTTGACTAAATATTGTATTTTCGCCTTACGCGACTTGTTTTTACTGTTTTGACATTTTTACACTGAAGCTTCTGGATTTTATCCCCTCAACTTAAAATTCCTTTTGTGAATTTGTGTCATTTTGAATTGCAGATCTCCTAGTCTTATTATCATTGACAACATAGATGTGCTCTGCCCTCGCAAAGATTCCAACTCGTCAGATTTGGAGAAACGAACACTGAACACGTTTCTCTCCCTCATGGATAGTGTGACAAAGGTAGGCTCATTCTTCTTCACATTACCCCATGCAATGGACTAAGCCTTTCCAAGTCTACACTTTTGCATATCAAAGTATGTGAAAGTAATTTGAATATGTACCTTCTAAAATTTAGAATGTTTGTGTGTGTGTGCTTTGTGTGCTATTTGTGTGTGTGTGTGTGTGTGTCTGTCTGTCTGTCTGTCTGTCTGTCTGTCTGTGTGTGTTTCTTTGCTTAGGTGTGAACAAATGCATACTTAATGAATTAAGATTATACAATATAAATTGATAACTTTCAAAACAGAAATGTGCTTCCGATAAAGTGTTAACAGCAAGTCAATACAGTGGAACCCCTTTTTTAAGACCCCCAATTTACGACTCCTTCTCTTTTTAGACCCTCTTTTCCCAGACTTGCTGTTCATAGCCTTTGTAAATTTACCCCCATTTTAAGACTCCCTCCTTTTTAAGACCTGATTTTCTCAGAGTTATGTAGGTCTTAAAGAGGGCTCCACTGTGTGCAGAGTTTGTTCTTGTCTCCCAGGTCAGCTGGACAAAAAGTAAATGCATTGTGTGACAGGTACAACACAGATTTTACATTTCCCTGGAACTTGGAGGATGGTAGCTAGTATTTTGATCTTGTTTTTGGTTTCCACAGGTACAATAATTAAAACGTAGAGTTATGTGTTTATGTGTGCATGTAATTTGCACAGAAATCAAGCGTAGAGTTATGTGTTTATGTGTGCATGTAATTTGCACAGAAATCAAGCGTAGAGTTATGTGTTTATGTGTGCATGTAATTTGCACAGAAATCAAGCGTAGAGTTATACATGTGTTTATGTGTGCATGTAATTTGCACAGAAATCAAGCGTAGAGTTATGTGTTTATGTGTGCATGTAATTTGCACAGAAATCAAGCAAAGAGCTGTGCATCGTTATCGGCATCACCAGCAAAGCAGATGTCCTTGACACGACCTTGCGCAGAGCGTCTCGCTTCGGCATGGAGATAGAGACAGGTGTTCCCACTGTTGCCGACCGGTTCCAGGTATTCCACTCACATGTTTGTCTGGTTCATGTAGTAGGGGACCTGGGAACCCATACAATTTTGACGTAATTTGTCATTTTTAAAATACGATCAGTACGGTCGGTCGAAATAAATACGATAACCACAAATCCGAGACTAATTTTCTTCACAAGCGCATCACAGTTTCACACTCCCAAAGTTACACACATAGATTGTCCTTCCTGAATATTTACTGGGACACTGTTTATTCTAATACTTTTTATCACTCTGATTTCAGTTTTTGTCATTAAACACTGAAACAAGCGTGTGTTTTGAATGTATTATGTAAGAGTGCAACGGACGCATGCAAAACATATTTGAATTATGGATGTTGAAATGCTGTGTGGAGTACAATCATCATTCTTTTGATTCAAACCTGTTGAATGTAGAGATGCAAACAGTCTTTTAATTGACAAGGCGGCCATCAACCTTTGACTGATAATCTTCTAGGAGATGCTTTGCAGTGATCGATTTTTGGAGGGAAATGAATGGTTACATTTGAGTTATCAGCAGGACATTCAAAGTTCAACAATTTTTTATGTGTTCAGATCCTGAAGAAGCTGCTTCAAGACGTTCCACACACGGTGTCGGACTCTGATCTGAAGAGCATCGCAGATTCTGCGCACGGCTATGTGGGGGCCGATCTGGCCGGTGTCGCCAGCAAAGGTATCTCTCCTTCCTCATTTTATTTTATCAAGTCTCTAACCCGTCAGAAGGGACTTTTTTTGTGTGGAAATGTTCATGCATGTGTGCATCTATCGTCTGGAATTTTTTTTATTCATCAAGTTATTTCTTCTATCAAATTTTGGAAGCTTTGGTGATTAGAGTTGGAACACGACCATGCAATCGTTAAAGCTACCCTGTATGAAGAGACACACACAGACAGACAGAAAGATCCAAACACACACACGCACACACACAAACACCTACTCACAAACAAACGCACACAATCTTACATACACACACACACACACACCTACACTCACACACACACACACACACACACACACACACACACACACACACACACAATCTTACACTCACACACACATATCAGTAAAGTTTATTCAGGATACAGTGATAAATAGTATACAGAAACACAATATTTATCTCCTGAAAATGGACACATATTTACACCTCGTATGCCATGCGTAGTTAACCATGCTCTCATTGACAGACTGTCAACAAAACACACACACATACACACACACACACACAAACACAAACATACACATAAACAAATACATTCTCAAACATATAATGTCTGCATACATACGTACACGCCTAAATGTATAAACCATTTGTGAATGTATGCAAACATACAGGGTGAATTAAATCAGGCTACTAGGGTGAAGAAACATTACATTATCTCGATATGCATTGTCTGGCAATGTACGGTGAGTCTATCAATGACTACAACTGCAGGTCTTTGCATCTTGTTTGCCATGTTTGGTAAGATCCTAGTGTTGCGCTGACACTCAGAAACCGTGCTATCCATTTGGTTGAATAACGTGAAATTCCAATCAGCTTAGAGCCCGTAACAACACGGTTATGAACAGTACCTAAGCTACCAATGATGATCACGATCACCCTGCAGAAAAAGCCAAGTTGATTTATCTGGACACAGAATGGCATGTACTTGTCATGTTTACTGGCGTAGTTTACACACAAACATCCCCCCCCCCCACACACACACAAAATCCACATCTTTCAGGATTTGATGTCTCACCCTTACAGCCAGGCAACACCTGTGGGAGAGGACCCAGGACGCAGGGACACCGCTGACCACAGCTGACCTCAAGCAGGCCGCCTCACTGGTCAAACCCAGCGCCATGAGAGAAGTGCAGTTTGAAGTGCCAAAGGTTAGTGTGTGGTGCTGCTAGTGCCTTATCCCCTTCGTGTGTACACACAAGCATAAGACCAAGTGCGCAGAAAAAAGATCCTGTAATCCATATCAGAGTTTGGTGGGTTATAGAAACACGAAAATACCCAGCATGCTTCCCTCGAAACCGGCATATGGCTGCCTAAACGGCGGGGTAAGAACGGTCATAGACGTATGAATACCCACTCATGCACACACAAAAACAAGTGTATCATGGGAGTTTCAGATCATGTACGCAGAAGAAGAAAGAGAAGAAGCGTGTGGCGCATGCTGTAGTTCTTGTTGTTGTCCGTGTTCAGTAGAGCTCCCCTTCTAAGACCGTGTTTTCTCACATTTTCTCTTCATAACCTCTGTAAATTCACCCTCCTTTTTTAAAACCTGATTTGTCCAGATTTTTGTTTAGGTCTTTAAAGGAGGGTTCCACTGTATTTAGCTGAGGGAGAGATACAGAACAATGCATTTAGAGGAGGGTTCTACTGTATTTAGCTGAGGGAGAGATACAGAACAATGTATTTAGAGGAGGGTTCTACTGTATTTAGCTGAGGGAGAGATACAGAACAATGCATTTAGAGGAGGGTTCCACTGTATTTAGCTGAGGGAGAGATACAGAACAATGCATTTAGAGGAGGGTTCCACTGTATTTAGCTGAGGGAGAGATACAGAACAATGCATTTAGAGGGTTCCACTGTATTTAGCTGAGGGAGAGATACAGAACAATGCATTTAGAGGAGGGTTCCACTGTATTTAGCTGAGGGAGAGATACAGAACAATGTATTTAGAGGAGGGTTCCACTGTATTTAGCTGAGGGAGAGATACAGAACAATGCATTTAGAGGAGAGTTCCACTGTATTTAGCTGAGGGAGAGATACAGAACAATGCATTTAGAGGAGGGTTCCACTGTATTTAGCTGAGGGAGAGATACAGAACAATGTATTTAGAGGAGGGTTCCACTGTATTTAGCTGAGGGAGAGATACAGAACAATGCATTTAGAGGAGGGTTCTACTGTATTTAGCTGAGGGAGAGATACAGAACAATGCATTTAGAGGAGGGTTCCACTGTATTTAGCTGAGGGAGAGATACAGAACAATGCATTTAGAGGAGGGTTCCACTGTATTTAGCTGAGGGAGAGATACAGAACAATGCATTTAGAGGAGGGTTCCACTGTATTTAGCTGAGGGAGAGATACAGAACAATGTATTTAGAGGAGGGTTCCACTGTATTTAGCTGAGGGAGAGATACAGAACAATGCATTTAGAGGAGGGTTCCACTGTATTTAGCTGAGGGAGAGATACAGAACAATGTATTTAGAGGAGGGTTACACTGTATTTAGCTGAGGGAGAGATACAGAACAATGCATTTAGAGGAGGGTTCCACTGTATTTAGCTGAGGGAGAGATACAGAACAATGCATTTAGAGGAGGGTTCCACTGTATTTAGCTGAGGGAGAGATACAGAACAATGTATTTAGAGGAGGGTTACACTGTATTTAGCTGAGGGAGAGATACAGAACAATGCATTTAGAGGAGGGTTCCACTGTATTTAGCTGAGGGAGAGATACAGAACAATGCATTTAGAGGAGGGTTCCACTGTATTTAGCTGAGGGAGAGATACAGAACAATGCATTTAGAGGGTTCCACTGTATTTAGCTGAGGGAGAGATACAGAACAATGCATTTAGAGGAGGGTTCGACTGTATTTAGCTGAGGGAGAGATACAGAACAATGCATTTAGAGGAGGGTTCCACTGTATTTAGCTGAGGGAGAGATACAGAACAATGCATTTAGAGGGCGAGAATGAGAAAGACATCTGTGTTGTGGATAACAAAAAAGACCTAGAGGAATGAAAAGGAAACAAAACCAGATCAAAAGAAAATTAGGAAAAGCATACAAAAAGAAGATAAAAAACCAACTATCAGCGAAACATTTCTCGTAGCCAAGCTGCTGGCAAAGGTTCTGTCTCTGCTCCTGACACAAATATCAGTGTTTACATGAAACTTTTGATGTGGAAAGACTTCAATAATCTTTAACTTTTCCTTTGTCCATGCATTGTGTGTCAGGTCAAATGGTCGGACATCGGTGGCCAGGAGGAAGTCAAACTCAAGCTGCGCCAAGCGGTAGAATGGCCGATAACTCACCCCGAGGCGTTTGAGCGAATGGGGATCAAGCCTCCATGCGGCTGTCTGATGTACGGCCCCCCCGGCTGTTCAAAGACCATGATAGCAAAAGCCCTGGCTACAGAGAGCGGGCTCAACTTCCTGGCTGTCAAGGTAACTCTTGGCTCTCATTAGTAGCTTCTCATCATGTGATTTCTGCCGGGTAGCTCAGGTGGTAGAGCACTGGACTTGTCATCCTAAGCTCACGTGTTTGAATCTAGGCAGGGACGGACACAGGTCAACTTTGTGTGCAGACTCACAGACGGTATCCATGTCCCACCGCTGTGTCACCACTGTGGCACACAAAAGACCTTGGTCATTCTGCCATAAGTGCAGGTGGCTGATTACACCTAAACACGCATACACCTGGGTAGCGCCACTCTGTTGCTGCTAGCTTTCCACTGGGAGGAAGAGACTCTTGTTGCTGCTTGCTTTCCACTGGGAGGAAGAGACTCTTGTTGCTGCTAGCTTTCCACTGGGAGGAAGAGACTTGTTGCAGCTAGCTTTCCACTGGGAGGAAGAGACTCTTGTTGCTGCTAGCTTTCCACTGGGAGGAAGAGAATTTCAGCAAAGCGAGTAAATGAAGTGGAAATGAAATGAAATCAGAAGACTGCCATTGCGGTGAGAACAGTCTATCCTGTCAAGTCGAAGACAAGCTGCATAAGGCTTTTTGACATGAAAACAACAGACCCGACATTAAAATGTTATCATTGCAGTAGTGACTATATTGTGCTTCTTCACTAAAAATGATTGTGAAAATCAATTTATTTACAGTATATTTGCCATCTCTCAGTTGCAGATAACGTTTTTCATAGATGTTATTTCAGGAAGGTTTCATAAGTGATGACGTTTTGATTTCAAATGTCAAAAAGTTTATTTTCATTTGGTTTAATTTTTGAACATGCATCTAGCTCAAGCATGATTATATGATCTAAAAAAAAACAACACCAGAAAACAGTTCATGTATTTGTTTGTATTAGACATTATGATTTAGGATTAAAGATATCTTTGTGTCTTTATTCAGTCTCAAGATAACATTGTAGTAAATGATATTTTTAGTTGGTCTGAATTGCAGGGCCCCGAGTTGTTTGGCAAGTATGTGGGTGAATCGGAGAGAGCTGTACGAGAGATTTTCCGCAAGGCAAGATCAGCAGCTCCCTCCATCATCTTTTTTGATGAGATCGACAGTCTGGCTGTGGAGAGAGGAAAGTAAGTCAGTGTGTTACTTTGAAATGCATTAGATAGAAATGTAAACAGCTCACAACACTGGTTTTCAAGACAGCGAAATTGATTCTGATTTCTATGTTCTGTCTTAGGAGGGTTTATTCATACAAGAAATTTCGTGTTTGTGTATTTGGTTCAAAACGAATCCTGTAAAAAAAACGACTTGAAAAAGGGTAAACGCCCACTGAATAGGCGGGTTTTTCTTTGTATCTGAAAAAAATACTGGTTACTTATCTAGTTTTTCCTTGTTTGCGTCTGAACAAGAACTTCATATTCAGGCCATGAGCCATTTATCAGAAACTTAGCCAGAGGATCTTGGTGATGTCAACGTTTAGTTTACTGAAATCCAAACTTGTTGATGGGTGAGCCAGATAATCTTGGTGATGTTAACGTTTAGTTTACTGAAATCCGAACTTGTTCATGGGTGAGCCAGATGATCTTGGTGATGTTAACGTCTAGTTTACTGAAATCCGAACTTGTTGATGGGTGATGTCATTGTGTTTTGAGTAATCTCAGAATCTGTGTAACTTCAGGTCAAGTGGCGGCAGTAACGTGGCAGACAGAGTGCTGACACAACTTCTGACGGAGATGGACGGTGTGGTGGAACTGAAGGGGGTGACCATCGTCGCTGCCACCAATCGTCCTGACATGATTGACAAGGTCAATACCTTTGCTTTTGTGTGTGGATGCTTGTTTGTCTGTATGTGTTTTTAATACCAAAGGAAACTTCTTGTTTTTTACAATGGAACCCCCCTTTTAAGACTTATATATATATATAACATGTACATTTACCTCCATTAATTATAGACTCCCTTTTTTTTTTAAACTGATTTGTTAAGGTCTTTAGA
Organism: Littorina saxatilis; assembly: GCF_037325665.1. Taxonomy (NCBI): domain Eukaryota; kingdom Metazoa; phylum Mollusca; class Gastropoda; order Littorinimorpha; family Littorinidae; genus Littorina; species Littorina saxatilis. Next base: position 55,185,076 of record NC_090250.1, on the reverse strand, counting down.
GGTGTTGCCACTGTACCTTCCAACTTGGAACAAAGAAACTCAGAAGACATTCATGTCTGATATATCAAATTCTGTTTGAATAAACCGCCATATATGTGAACAAAAACTTTTTTTGCAGACAGACAATAAAGTATTTGTTCTTGTTCTTTTTCAATGCCAAATAATAACAATCTTTAATTTATAAGAAAATCTTGAAATATTTCAGGCTTTGCTGAGGCCTGGACGTTTTGATCGCATTCTGTATGTACCCCTGCCCGATGCCGCCACCCGCAGAGAAATCCTGCAGATTGTGGCGAGGAAGACGCCCATGGCGCCAGACGTCAGCCTGGAAGTGCTGGTCACCAGAACGCAGGGCTTCTCAGGGGCAGAGGTAAGAATGCCACAAGCTTCTTCAAGCCTCCGTTTGCCAGTGGAACCACCCTTCAAGACCTCCACAAATCAGGTCTTAAAAACAAGGGATTCTTAAACTGGGGGTAAATTTACAGAGGTTATAAACAGAGAGTCTGAGAAAACAGGGTCTTGAAAGGGAAGGAGTCTTACATTGGGGCTTTCTAAAAGGGCTTTCTAAAAGGGGCTTTCTAAAAGGGGCTTTCTAAAAGGGGTTTCACCTCATGTCCAGCTCACTAAATACTGTTGGTGAGAAATATTGCATCATTTCCAGTTTATGAGAATTTATGAATTATGAGCAGATATCTCAGAGCTGCTGAGTTTTTTTGGTCTTTCTCACCTGCACACATATAGCTGGTTAAATGCTGCATGAGTATTACTTAACCCCAAGAGAATAGGACTAATGTGTTACCATGGAACACCCTTGTAAGACCTTCAAACCATAACATCCAACGCAGAAGAAGAAGACCTTCAAAAACTTGAAGAAAAATCAGGACTTAAAAAGGAGGGAGTCTGAAAACAGGGCTACATTAACATTACCCGCTATTACGAGCTAGTAGTGTGACAGAGAGTTTTCGTGCACACGAGATTGTAGATGTTTCACGACGGCTTTAGCCGGAGTGAAACAGCAGCAGTCGAGTGTGCAAGAAAACTCTCTGTCACACGACTAGCTCGTAATGGCGATTATGTCTCACAGCTTCAACAGAGGAGAGAACAAACACGTTTTGCGTACTCACGCTTGATAAACCTAAACACAGGAGCAGCCATTGTGGAGAGATCTACTTTTTGACGAAAGTGACCGAACAACTATAAATGACGTCTCGGTATATGTGAATGACGTCACAGTCATCGTCACAGTCTGTATCTTTTGAAGCATCGCAATCTTCATGACGTCTTTCTGTGTCTGCATCTGCGAAATCTTTGTTCTTTCCAGGATCTTTGTCATCTATGTCTGAACTCTGTCCTTATAGTGTCAGACTAACAGGCCTCCTGAGCGAGCCACTTTCCAAGGGCAGCTAAATTCGCGTATGGAAACAGTACTGTCGTCTGGGATGCCGTTTTCAGTATTCTGAGCGTTAAAGAATTTGTAAAGAGAAGAAACGATAACAGCAGGAGAAATAAAAGTCGTGTGTGCATTTTGGGGTTTTTGGGGGGACGATTTCGAGTTTGAATCCGTTCTTGCACATGCTCCAAAGCGCGTAACATACAATCTTGCACACGTTTGCTTTAGTAGTGGCAAAGAAGGAAAGCGTGTGACATAGTTTATTGACAGAATATCTGAGAAAACAGGGTCTTAAGAGGGAGGGAGTCTTAAATGAGGGGTCTTAAAAGGGGGGGGGGGGGTTCACTGTATATTGTGTGTGGCAAATTTTAGAACTATGTTTGCTCATTTTCAGCTAACGGCTTTGTGTCATGAAGCAGGACTGGGTGCCATTACAGAGAGCCGAGAAGCACGGGACGTTCACATGCGTCATTTTCAATCGGCCTTCAACACCATACGACCCCAGACCACGCAAGAAGTTATCAAATTTTATGAAGACTACAGCTCGAACAGTGGACTTCAACTTGTGTGAAAGGCAGTTCTCAACCACTGTACCCGCATGACATTTCAAATTGTGTGTTACTGATATGCAGTTATTCAGCACAGCAAACAGCGTACATGTATTTCACATATGTTTGTAATATTACTTGATGATGCAAAGACATTAGGTGCTGTTATTCTGAGATAGAAATACAACTCGATTTTGCTGTTGAAGACGGATTTATCAAATTATATATTTGCAAATACGGGAACTTGACATGAATTTGTATCACAAAGTGTTTGTGAGTGATGCAAGAGAGAGAGTCAGATTGGATGAAGGATGTAGATTTTTATGTGACTGCAAGATGTTCCCTGAATGATGGAAAACAAAAAGGAACTTCTCTCAGATCTGATTACCAGTACTTCAGCCAACATTAGCAGCACCAACTTAATTTGAAGCACATTTAAACAGTGTAGTCTGGACACAAATGGAGTTTTCCCCCCAAATCCTCAAAGATCACTCCAAAAGGAAGGGTGTTTTCCAGGGTTTAGCCTGGGAGAAAAAGGCAATGGGACATTTGTCCCCCTCAGCCAAATTCCGATGGGACATAGTCGAAGGCAAGACGCGCATACGAGGCCTGTATGCGTTTTTTTTACCAAAGATGCAAAATGGTGCAATATGGTGCCATCTGAGAATTAGCCGCTATATCGTGTTATCTATAGAGAGTGTACATTTGGTGGCGCAGTGGTACGTAATCTTAATGCGCCCTTTGATGCACTGAAGGGAATAGTGATGGGACATTTTCAGATTTGATGCACCAATGGCGCAGGGCGCACTAGTAAATGAAAGCCTGGTTTTCTATTCCAATTTCTCTGTTCTACACACACACGCATGCACACCAGCAAGCACACAATAGACAAATTCAGGAAATAACTTTTGCTGTGAAAAAAAAGAGTGCAAACAACCCTGCGTGACAAAATAGGCCAATCACTATCAGACCTGGGAACAAAATAGGCCAATCACTATCAGACCTGGGAACAAAATAGGCCAATCACTATCAGACCTGGGAACAAAATAGGCCAATCACTATCAGACCTGGGAACAAAATAGGCCAATCACTATCAGACCTGGGAACAAAATAGGCCAATCACTATCAGACCTGGGAACAAAATAGGCCAATCACTATCAGACCTGGGAACAAAATAGGCCAATCACTATCAGACCTGGGAACAAAATAGGCCAATCACTACTATTAAATTGCGTGTCTTACAACACATGTGCTCGCGACGTGTAGCAACACGCCGCTTGCTAGTGATTGGCCTATTTTGTCGTGCGGGTTTATTTGCCCTCCTTTTTTCCGCAGCGAAAGTTATTTCCGAACATGGTCTATTTCAAAGTAAGAAGGTATAGCTTTTCAATATAAAACATGTATTGTACAAACAAGCAGCATAACTATTTACAACATTCAATGATATGTATTGATTTATCTTTCAATATTGACATAGTTATGAATTCATTGCATACGTTTGACTGAAAAGAACATTTTCTGTTATCCCGCGAACTGTACATTCCACAAAACTGACAAACGTTTTGCAAGCATGAATGGATGACAACTGTCTTCTAACACTAGAAATTATGCAGTTCATTTAAAAAAATTAAATTAAAAACCTGCCAACTTTAGTCTTTTGATCTGACTTTATATGGATCTAGGAATCTTAAGTTTACAAGAAAAAAAAGAAAAACACAAACTTGCAATAAATGAGCGCTTCTGGGGTGATAACGCAAAACAACTCCTGTGATCTTGCCGCGAGGTGGCGCCAGTTACCAGCCGAAAGAAAGAAGGGGCATAACCTCACCAGAATCGACTATTGTCTGTTTACCGTATAAAATGCACGACTTGCACACGAACTGTTACCAATCCGATATGCTATTTGGGACCAATGCAAGTTTTTTTCTCCTTTCTCTTGTGATCTTGCCGCGAGGTGGCGCCAGTTACCAGCCTAAAGAAAGAGGGGGCATAACCTCACCAGAACCGCCCATTGCCTACTTTAGTCTTTTGATCTGACTTTATATAGATCTATGAATCTCAAGATTACAAGAAAACAATAAGGAGAAAAGAAAAAAAAGGCATGCAAATTGTGTATAAAATGACATAAAAAAGTCTGATATGTATATTTTCATATGTATACAATACATTAAAATAAATGCACATTTGTTCAACATGCACACCTGATATCCAGATTGTAAAGCTTGTGTGTCACTCAATAGAATTCAAATTGGAATGTCTTCATTTTCATGTCACAGTGAAGAAGATAAACTGGAAAACATCTTTGTTTGTTTGGAGGTAAAGAACATTAAAATAGGAATGTAATGTAAACAGAGATTCATAACAATAATTTGTTACTATTATATTTGTATGCGATCTCTGTCATACAATTTTTTCATGAGGATGAAAGTCTCTGGTTCATTTCAATGGTTGTTATTCTTTCAGGTAACAAGAGAGAAGTTTTGCATAACTCTCACTTCCTCTTGCTGCAGTCATGTCTATATTTAGACCACTTATATCCCTTTGTTTCTTTGTAATCAGTGTAAGATACTGCTGTTTCAAGTTAGAGATACTACTGTTTCAAGTTTAAGATACTAATGTTTTAAGTTTAAGATACTACTGTGTCAAGTTTAAGATACTACTGTGTCAAGTTTAAGATACTACTGTTTCAAGTTTAAGATACTAATGTTTTAAGTTTAAGATACTAGTTTTAAGTTTAAGATACTAATGTTTCAAGTTTAAGATACTACTGTTTCAAGTTTAAGATACTAATGTTTCAAGTTTAAGATACTACTGTTTCAAGTTTAAGATACTAATGTTTGAAGATTTTACCAATCATCATATAAAGAGAGATGATGCAGCACTTCTGCATGTTAGCAAACATACCTGATTATATTTATAACAATCCATTTCACAAAATAATTGATATGTAGGCAAGAGTTCATTTACAAAATATACGGTCGAAATGTAAATCACACAGTGACACTGACACCTTGTTGAACTACGAAAAAAGGTCACTTGATGCATCTACAGTTGACACTCCATAAGTCATGTGCACCTTCAAACTTCTTGGTTATGCACACGTGGAGAGCTCTTCCCTACACAAGGCAAGTGTTGAAGGATGTTCCCCCCAAATCTTGAAGATGAATGCTGTCAGCACGGGTGGGTCGCTTAAGCGTAGGAGTGGATGTACTTCTTGCCGGACTGTTTGAGGTCGAGAGCCATGTCCTCTTCCATCTCCGTCATGCGCGAAAACAGCACCACCATGAACACACTCTGCAACCACCAGGATAAAGATAAGATTCACACAGTCCTGTGAGGTTACCCTCGTGGAAATGCGGGCTGCGTTCTCCCTGGGGAAAGCCAGCTACCATACAGTACACAGCGCTACCCATTTTTTTCCTTTTTTTTTCCTGCATGCGTGTATTGATGTTTTGAAGCTGGCAGCGACAACTGGTTTTGAAGCCAGCGCTGCTACCGAATGAGCTATTTCCTCGCCCCCGCCAACAACCGGCATTGTGTCAACCGAGACTAATGTTAGAACTCATACAATGGAACCCCACCCGCCTGTTTTGTTCTGTTTGTAACATCCAAAATGTACCTCCGTTTTACAACGGTGAACCCCCCTCTAAAGACTAAAAAAAAGCCACTGGGTCTTGAAAATGAGGGAGTTTTAAAATGAAGCTACATATACAGAGGTCATCAACATATACAGAGGTCATGAACATATACAGAGGTCATGAACATATACAGAGGTCATGAACAGAACATTTTGAAAAGGCAAGGTTTTTAACGAGAAGTGTGTGTGTGTGTGTCAAGAGCAGAGTCGCACCGTACAACCATGATTACACAGTGTGTTCGTTGCTGACATTGCCTGCAAGGTCAAGCCTTGGGAAGGAAGCAGCTAGTTGTGATAAGGGTACAATGGTAGGCTAAATCCGTGAATGTGTGTGTTCATAACGAATTCACCTTACATTAGTTGCAAACAGGGTACACAGCTAGAATGAATAATCAAGGAGTCAAACATCTTGAAGCCCACTATGCATTTGTATTGATTTACTGCAAGTACCCCCCCACACACACACTTGCACTGATTTACTGCAAGAGCCCCCCCCCCCCCAAAAAAAAAAAAAAAAAAAAAAAACGACCAACAACAACAAACAAAAACAATTTGTCAAAGCAGCATGCTCGGTTCACTAAAAAAAAAATCCAACTTACGTTCCCCGCAGTTCGCATTAACCACCACAGCCATATGAAGACCACAAATTCTCTTCTCTGCAAGAAAAAGCGAAGAGTACAATTTCTTGAAAATTCACTGGAAAAATGAGTAGAACACAATCATTGACCCACACACTAACCTATCATTGTACACATTATTATCATCATTCATTTTTACTATCAGCATCATTATTTATTTTTATTTTTTAAGCAAACAGCTAGCAGACTCGATACACGTACTCATGACAATGCCAGCATATAACAACAACCCCCCCTCCCCAAGTAACAATCATTTGTAAATTGTAATACATGTACGTATTTATCCTGGAAAAATCCTGGTCTGGATACATGTGTATCTTCAAAACAAAACTAAAGTCACTACGGATTCAACATCACCCCCCCCCCCCCCCCCCCTCACTTGCAATTCAAACACACTTATACACAGCAACCATTTGAGAGCAAAGAGAGAGAGAGAGCTGATCATCATGAAACATTAGAGTACTTATTGTACCCCCCCCCCCCCCCCCCCCCATAACAGTGGCCTACCTATATAAACACAAGTTTTAGATGGTTGGTTTGCATAAAGAAGAATTAACTTACGAAACTGTTCATTCCGTAGAAGGAGAATTCGAAGATGGAGAAGCAGAACTCTGTGAAAGTGTACATGATGAAACAGTAGTTGTACAACTGCATCGTTTTCATGTACAACACAAAATGCTGAAAAAAAGAGTGAAAAATAAGTCACCAGCAGTTGATTGTTGATTATTGATACAAAGGTAAGATACAGCTACAGTGACCAGCAGTTGATTGTTGATTATTGATACAAAGGTAAGATACAGCTACAGTGACCAGCAGTTGATTGTTGATTATTGATACAAAGGTAAGATACGGCTACAGTGGAACCCCCTTTGAAGACCTCCAACAATGTGAGAAAGTCAGGTCTTAACACTGTCTACCCCACCTAGACCAAGTTTTTGTTAGCCGAGACCAGCTGTGCTGCAGCAGGTCACTCAGAATTGTAGTAACTGTGAAGTAACTGTGTATCATTAACACGCTGGAATGCAGGCGTTAGATGGACGTTACAGGAAGCGACTGAAGCTAACAGTCTGAGCGGATATATCCCTACCTGGTCAGATAGAGCCATATGAGTGGGTACGGATATATCCGTACCTGGGAGACAATGAGTTAAGAAGGGGGGAGTCTTAAAAGGTGGGTTCCATTGTACACACTGCAAGTGATGAGAGGACATGCTCTGGACCAGCTGGGTGGCCGAGTGGTAACGCACTTGCGCTCGGAATCGAGAGGTTGCGTGTTCGACCCTGGGTCGGGCCGCTATTTTCTCCCCCCATTCCTAACCTAGGTGGTGGGTTCAAGTGCTAGTCTTTCGGATGAGACGAAAAACCGAGGTCCCATGTACACTACATTGGGGTGTGCACGTTAAAGATCCCACGATTGACAAAAGGGTCTTTCCTGGCAAAATTGTATAGACATATATAAAAATGTCCACCAAATACCCGTGTGACTTGGAATAATAGGCCGTGAAAAGTATATACTCGCCTAACACGCTTGAGATTTACTGGCCGATGTGAATGCGTGATATATTGTGTAAAAAATTCCATCTCACACGGCATATTGTAAACGCCATGAGCCTCCCCTCTGGGAGGGTATGTGCGTAGAAATACTCACTAATGAAACCAGCTAGGTGTCCATACATTGCAGGTTGCCTGTCAAGACAGGTTACATATTCTGGTCACAATAACAAAGGTACAACACAAGGTGTCCTTTCTTGGCAGGTGTCCTCTCATCAGAGGGGCATCATACGCAGGTACCGCTGTATGTATGTACTTTACTCATCTGTGGTGGGTTACCCGATCATCATCGTGTTCACAAAGATAGCCAAACGTGTCACTGTGAGAAAATCAGATCTTCAAGAAGCTAGAGTATTGAAATGGAGGTCAATTTACACACGTTATGAGCAGAAACAGAAAATGAGCAGAAACAGAAAATGGAAAGGAGCGAGGTCTTCCAAGAAAGCAAGTGTTGAAAGTGAGGGCATTGAAAAGGGAAGTTGTAGAGTATTTTCAACAGTCAAATGTACACGTACCATCATCATGACGTTGTACATCATGTAGACAGTGAGGAGGATGATGCCGATATGGCACACTGACACGATCACATCACTGGCCAAGAATGCTGCAACAAGTACATCATGCTGATAAGTCGACAGTATAATCACACATATGTATACACTGACACGATCACATCACTGGCCAAGAACGCTGCAACAAGTACATCATGCTGATAAGTCGACAGTATAATCACACATATGTATACACTGACACGATCACATCACTGGCCAAGAATGCTGCAACAAGTACATCATGCTGACAAGTCGACAGTATAATCACACATATGTATACACTGACACGATCACATCACTGGCCAAGAATGCTGCAACAAGTACATCATGCTGATAAGTCGACAGTATAATCACACATATGTATACACTGACACGATCACATCACTGGCCAAGAATGCTGCAACAAGTACATCATGCTGATAAGTCGACAGTATAATCACACATATGTATACACTGACACGATCACATCACTGGCCAAGAATGCTGCAACAAGTACATCATGCTGATAAGTCGACAGTATAATCACACATATGTATACACTGACACGATCACATCACTGGCCAAGAATGCTGCAACAAGTACATCATGCTGATAAGTCGACAGTATAATCACACATGTATACACTGACACGATCACATCACTGGCCAAAAATGCTGCAACAAGTACATCATGTTGATAAGTCGACAGTATAATCACATATGTATACACTGACACGATCAAGTCACTGGCCAAGAATGCTGCAACGAGAACATCATGCTAACAAGTCGACAGTATAATCACACATATGTATATATGTGACAGGGAGACTACCGTTGCCCTTCACAGCAGACTCTGCAGAGTTGTTCGCCTTAGAAGTTGCGAGCTATTTATAGCTCGCAAGGCAACACCTGTGGATTGTAGAGTTCTGTTTGAGATGGGGTCTGGCAACTTTTGTCTCTCTGTATGTTCATGGATTCCTTTGCGAATGCATAACAGTTTTTATAGGGCTTAGAAATAATCTCTAAACTTCTCAATCATGTTTGATTGGACTTCGCCTCCAAAGGTGATTGTGGTGTTTCGGCACTCGGTTACATATACACTGACACGATCAACAAGTGAAGTACATCATGTCTGACGATATTTGAAGCCACATGCGCCCAACAAATGGTTGCGGGATGCGTTCGTAGCGTGTTGGCTTTGAAAATACATGTGCTTGTCACACCTTGCTTTCAGCCTTCACCGCTGGCTAGCCATGTTGCACGCAGCACCGGCAAAAAGAGAGCAATGCGTAAGTCTCTCCTGCCAGTTAGCCTCTCCACAACAAGTCCTATGCAAGCTTAAAGCAGTCCTCCATGAGGTGTTGGGTTGAATTGCAAGGGCGCGGAGGAGGTCTGGCCCCGAACATGCGGCACGCAGGCCCACTGGTGTGTGGACACGCCCTGGTGCCCATGAACCAAACCCCCAGGTATGGGTCACATACACTCCATGAGCTGCCCAGAAGTCGGAGCATGTTGGCTGAAGCCAGCAGGCAGACCTGCAGAGTAACAAGCGCAGGAGAAAACTAGACACCACGCTTTTACCCATCATGGCCATGCAAAAGCCACATGCACCTGTGAACATGTACGTGACCGGGATTCGAACACGCACCCTCCCGCATTGGTAGCCAGCGTCTTATCCACTTGGCCATTGTGCCTATTGACCTTGACCTTTGTACATCCGGGAACGTAGAAGAAGAAGAAGACCTTTGTACATAAAACTATAGAAAAACCGCAATAACAAAACATAAATAACCAATCCTAACTTTTGTGGACTTGTTATTGGAAACAAACATTTCATTCTTCGTGGCCTAACCTAACATTGATGTATCTGCAGCTTTAATCAGGCGCTGCTATTAACAGTGACCTTGCAACATTCTGCAAACTGACCTGCTTTTAAAATTTAATATAGTGCTTTATTGTGCCAGAACACTCCATACATGCTTCCTCAGTTCATGTTTTGAGTGACAAGTTAACTCTGTCTATGAATACCAGATATTATATATTTTAAAAGGAAATAGTCATAACTGTTAGGTTGTAATGTTTTGGTAAAAAGACACTTTTATGGTACCACTCTTCTGTGCAAGAGTCCGGGCACATTCGGACATAAAGCATGGCCGAAGGCAGCATCAATAATGCATTGAGTTCTTCTTCTTCTTCGTTCATGGGCTTAGACTCCAACGTTCACTCATGTTTTTAGCACGAGTGGATTTGTTTTACGTGTATGACCGTTTTTAACTCACCAGGCAACACCGACCGAGATTCGAACTCACGACCTCCCGATTAGGAGGCCGACGTCTTACCACCACGCCACTGCACCCGTCAGCATTGAGTTCAATCTTAAATGGCTAGTGTAAGACCATCACATTAACATACACAACAACTATTTAAGCTATTAATGAACTGACAACTGTGCACCATCCAAGTTTACCTTGCCACTGATGTGAGCGCCACGGGATATCGAAGCCACGACTGATGGAAAAGTCTGTCCACATAGCGGCACAGTCCAGCGCCCGAAGCAAGAGCGCCGAAGCTACTGTGATCTGCACAGTAACATGCAGCCGTCAACAACTATTTTGGTAATCTAATTTAAGCACATGTACATTTGTGACTAATTAATGACACATGTTAACATTGTCATAAAATAGTAAGGTGATATAATCATACTCCAAGGAATCTTTTAGTTTTACTGGAATTAACGTTCATACTTCCACAGCTCAAAACATAACTAAGGCTGAAGTTCTGAGTCTGACAGATCTCGCAGAAGAAGAACACTCATAGTCATACACATGTTTGGGTTTAACAATTGAGAGAGAATGTGACACTTCCAATTTTTCATATTAGATTGTCATGTGTCATTTGATTTGCTGTGAAATTAAGCATTTATTCAGAATGTCATAATATATATCGTATGATTCAACTTGATAATTCGGCTTGTATGTTGTATGGTAAAGAACAGCCTGAAAATTATCCATTGGTAAAGTTGTTTTGTTCTATTAACGTCAGTGCAACTACAAATGTATGTTTTTAATGATGTGGCACAATCATTGTCCAAGCTTTTATATTTTATTTTAAAGCAATATTTGTTTGGAAAATAATACTGTTCAATTTCTGATTCTTATCAACTATTAATTTTTAACAATAAAAAAAAAGGTAAATCGCTGAATTCAAAACGTCAACAATGACCCAGTTCACGAATTGGAAGAAGGTTCAGAAGAAACTAAAATCTACTTTTTTAATCACATTTATTAATTTGCAATCTTGCGTCTCTCCTCAAAAGTGTGTAACTGACAGGGGTGGCCAAATCTCCCGTCCATCTCCAGGGCCGGCTAGTAAAAACCGTCTGGCAACTCGCCCGGCTGGTCAGTGATAATTCTGGTCAAATGCAACACTTTTGGTTGTACTATCGAGTTTCAAAGCCATATATAATTTATAAAGATAGATGAACATAACACTAAAGGCTACTTCCGCGCCCAGAGAGGCCAATGCATGACATCGTTTAAGTTTTCACAGGTGAGACAAACTATGCCCAAATTGGTTATTCTCTACCCATCTCACCGAAAACAGATGCAACACACACTTACAAAAACATAGATGAAGCCCACGATCGTCGCTGTCCTCAGTCTCCAGCAGAGAAAGCGTTTGAGCAACGCCATTTTGACAGTCGCTGAAATCTACCTCGTTTTCACCTGTCGTGACCCACTTTCTCTTCCGGGTGAGCAGTCCTTGTTTCAAATCGAGTGGACACTTAAATTACACAAGTTTATGCTGATTAGGTTAGACCAGCTACCTTTGATTTTCTGCTAAAGTGAAGAGTATTTTTTATCTATATTTTATAAACGAACGACTAATCTGGATGATACAGGTTTGATAGTAATGTGGCATCAACAATCGCTCCCTCAGGTATGTCCCCTGTCGCAGAAGCGAAGTGAATCAGCGGACAAAGGGAGGCAAACCTGTATAAATGACATACACGGATCATAACCTATTTGCCTCCCTTGGGCATCTGAATTCACCGAAGACTGTACAGATTAAATTCAGAGTCTTTGGTCGCACTGTTTCGGCTTTGATGCTTTTGGATTCCTCCGTATCCGGCTGAATGGCTGGGTGACTGTACCAACGGCTGAATGGCTGGGTGACTGTACCAACGGCTGAATGGCTGGGTGACTGTACCAACGGCTGAATGGCTGGGTGACTACCAACGGCTGAATGGCTGGGTGACTGTACCAACGGCTGAATGGCTGGGTGACTGTACCAACGGCTGAATGGCTGGGTGACTGTACCAACGGCTGAATGGCTGGGTGACTGTACCAACGGCTGAATGGCTGGGTGACTGTACCAACGGCTGAATGGCTGGGTGACTGTACCAACGGCTGAATGGCTGGGTGACTGTACCAACGGCTGAATGGCTGGGTGACTGTACCAACGGCTGAATGGCGGCTGGGTGACTGTACCAACGGCTGAATGGCTGGGTGACTGTACGAACGGCTGAATGGCGGCTGGGTGACTGTACCAACGGAATGAACAGCAGCAATTTTGTGGTGACAGATAAAATAAAATAAACGAAAATGGACTATTTTCACCCCCGGGGCCTGTATTTTGGCACAGTGACCTCTCGTTTGGCCGAACGACGATAAAACTATACGGAGCGTTGTCAGTGATGGTAAAAGAAAATCGAGAGCTTAACCCATTTGTGCCGGAATTTTTTTTTTTAATGAAAGTGCTTGAAATGTATTGCATTTTATTTGGAAACAACTGTGTGATAGTTAAGTTTTTTGGTTTTGGGTGTTTTTGTGATTTACAGGCTGAAATATGTGCGTCCCATATATATATATATAGGACGCTGAGATTAAATGGGTAGGGTTTTTTCATGACTCAACATATGAAAAGTAGTTTATTTCTTTTTGTTTATTCAAATAAACTGACAAACAATAAATGAACAAATTATAACTGAAAGAATGATAATTCTTTTAACAGAACACACATTAACCAGAAATTTAGGTGGCTAGGAACACTTTAACCAGAAATGTAGGCCGTTTGGAACGAAACTATCAAACGAAGGGACTAGCATGGATTCAAAGTATCAGATCAGTCTTAGAATATACCATTTTGCTTGCTTTCTTTCTACACAAGTGTTGCATGCACAAGTTGTAGCTTTGACAATAGAATCCTGGGTCTCATTAGACGGTCTTATGAGCATTTGGACGCAGAAGCGCTAAGACTCCTCTTTGTTGCACTTGTACGGCCTCATCTGGAATTTGCAAATGTGGTGTGGAGTCCCCGACTCGAGAAAGATAAAAATCTGATTGAAAGTGTGTTAAGAAGAGCCACGAAGTGTATCCCAGGGTTGAAGACCTTGAGTTACGAAGAGCGTTTGAGAGTCTTGAAAGTTCCAAGCATGTGCTATAGGCGTATCCGGGGAGACATGATTGAAGCATACAAATTCGTGCCGCATGGATACTACGATTGCAATAACCCACTGGAGCTGAATAGCCTGTGTAATACCCGTGGACATCAGTTCAAGCTCAGGAAGAAACAATGCAGAACAGCTCTCCGACAATCTTTCTTCACGAACAGAATCATAGACACATGGAACTCCTTGGACAAGAATGTGGTAGAAGCGCCGACAATGAACAGTTTCAAAAATCGCTTGGACAATGCACTGAAAGACTATATGTATAGCCCAAATGTCAGTATGCCTCTCACTACAAATTCCCACCAGCCAAGAAAAAGTTGATAGAATAGGCCACGGTCAAAAGATCGTGTAGGCCTAGGTTACCTAGTTCAAAGTTAGGCTAGGATAGCAACTGATCAAAAGATCAGCGCGAACGAACACGGCGGAGAATTTGTGTAGGTCAGGTCGTGGGAAAGTCCACCCGAAATGTTCCACAGGGGAACTGGTTGTGTTTGGATTGTTCATTTTCTCACAGTGATGTTGATGTTGTTTACAGTGCAGTTTTGAAAGAATATTTTCCGAATTTGGGGCACACTTTCGTCTTTCGGTTCGTTTATCTTGTGGCGAAGTAACACACAGTTCGAGTGTTTCTAAATCCAAACCTTCCATCACCGCTGGTGCAGATTAGACCTGCCTGACTGTCTGCATGCGTGTTAGAGCTGAAGACGAAGCCTCAATCGCCAAAGCGTCACCCATCTGTAGGTTCTGAGCATCGGATGTACGTTGATACGTGGTAAGATCCGCACGGAACTGTCTATGCAACTTTTCCTAGTCACAGGTGTAAGGTTCGATCTTTTCTTTTTAATTTCGTCCTCAGTGTACGTAGCAAAGCGTTTCACCATTTTCGGTTTTTGTTGCAGACGACGATAGTGAAAGTAGTACCTATTGTTTTGTTTTGACCTTTCGTATTCAGGGTTCTTAATTGAAGCTTGGTAAAGGGACCGTGTCGTGTAAGTGGAAAGTTGACGAAGCTTTTGAAAACAGAAATTGAATGAAGAAGAAAATGTGGCTATATATATTTATCCCATGACCTGCCTCTTTGTCTCTGTTAGCTGAGGAGGTGATTATTCTGAATATTCCATCACAACCATATGGATATCCCATCACAACCGAGTTTCGATCTCAACTGTCATTGGTCATTGTCTTTGATTTCAGAGTACAATTGAATAATTTATAGAGGTCATCTGCATATTCAGAGTTTACTACTTTTTTCAACATACGACTGAAATATTTTGTGGTGTCAAAGTCAATATCACGTATAGGTACAGGCCTACATGTGTCAATATTGAGAAAATAAAGAATACTTCATACGATACGCACATTCTGCATGGATTTAAAGAGCGGAGTCGAGATATTTCGCTGGCTGAAGCGACTGCATGGTCAAAGGCATGTTCAACGAGTATCGCGAGTGGGATCAAGGCTGCCCTCCTCTGACAAAACACAGCAAGTCCATTTTTGTCAAAAATGAGATTTTTATGTCATCATTATGAGCACATCAGCGCGCATTTTGTCAGTAAATTTTAGGTCTCAATGACGTTTAGTTCCTGAGATTTCATAAAGTAAGTCCATTTAAACCGATTTAAGTTCTCAAAAAACAACGGCAGAACACAGCAACTTCCCTTACTGTGTTCTGCCGTTGTTTTTAACAAACCCGAGTTCAAAGAAAACATCGGCAGAACACAGTGATACTTCCGTCAGTGGATGCCTTATTGTTTTTTTTTATTTTTTACTTGATGTCGTGGTCTCCGAGCGAGAGAGAGAGAGAAAAAGAGAGAGAGAGAGCGAGAGAGAGAGAGAGAAGTCTGAAGTCTGAATGTTTTAATGAGTAGGCCTTGGGCCCTTTTCATGGAGATGAGCACATCTCAAGCACCAGCATACAAATGCACATAGTAAACAAAAACAAGAACATCCTACTCATTATATATAATCCTATTACAATAATGCCGGTGTGCTTTTCACACACTTGCGCGTACATGGTTGTTTGTGTTTGCGTGTGGTCATATGAATGGTGTGTGTCTGTGAGTGTATGTTTACGAGCGCGTGTATGCTTTGTAAGGGAGTATCGCCCTGTTTCGTTTACGGATTACGAATGGAAAGCGCCTTCATGACAAATGTAGAACAAGAAGGGCAAAGCCCATACGACTCAAATGCTTGACCTTGACCTTTACATGACCTTGACCTTCAGGGTCAAGGTCAAATAACTAAACCTAGCAATGACATCATACACTAAGAACTGCTTTACACATTTTTTCTACCAAAATACATGTGACCTTGACCCAAGGTCAAGGTCATCCAAGGTCATGCAACACAAAGCTGTTAATTCAAGACATAGGAAGTACAATGGTGCTTATTGGCTCTTTCTACCATGAGATATGGTCACTTTTAGTGGTTCACTACCTTATTTTGGTCACATTTCATAAGGGTCAAAGTGACCTTGACCTTGATCATATGTGACCAAATGTGTCTCATGATGAAAGCATAACATGTGCCCCACATAATTTTTAAGTTTGAAACAGTTATCTTCCATAGTTCAGGGTCAAGGTCACTTCAAAATATGTATACAATCCAACTTTGAAGAGCTCCTGTGACCTTGACCTTGAAGCAAGGTAAACCAAACTGGTATCAAAAGATGGGGCTTACTTTGCCCTATATATCATATATAGGTGAGGTATTCAATCTCAAAAACTTCAGAGAAAATGGGAAAAATGTGAAAAATAGCTTGAAGCAAGGTCAAGATGCTATGTATGTTTTTTGGGGCCTTGTCATCATACACCATCTTGCCAAATTTGGTACTGATAGACTGAATAGTGTCCAAGAAATATCCAACGTTAAAGTTTTCCGGACGGACGGACGTCCGGACGGACGGACGTCCGGACGGACGGACGGACGACTCGGGTGAGTACATAGACTCACTTTTGCTTCGCATGTGAGTCAAAAACGTAGCAGTAGCGGCTTACTAGTGTTTGAAAACAGCATGGTTAATTTAAACAATGATGGGATTCTAGTGTATTTTCCTGGAATATAATATTCTCTTAACTCAGCATATTTAGGGCATACTAAAACAAAGTGGACTTCATCTTCAACACTGCCACAACAAAATGGACAAGATAAATCAGCGGAGGTTGCATTTAAATTAAAGCGAAATCGATGCACTTTCAGAGAAGATACTCCCAATCTAAGTCTAATCAGAAGATTTCTAGCTTTAATATGTTTCAAATCACTTAAATAGTTGGATAATGTTAAGGTTGATTTGAAGGTTTTGTACAGAGAGAAACGTTCACTTCCTTGTACATTTTCAAGCCAGGTTTGCTTATAGGATGAAATAAGTGTTTCTTTAAATGCTGTTAGGAACGCCCTCTGTGCGTGCGTGTGTGTGTATGTGTGAAAGAGAGAGAAAGAGAGAGAGAGAGAGAGAGAGAGAGAGAGAGAGAGAGAGAGAGAGAGAGAGAGATAGGGAAAGAGAGAGAGAGAGAGAGAAGAAAAAGAGAGAGAGAGAGAGAAATAAGAGGGAGAGCGCTTACTTGCTTGTGTGTGTGTGTGTGTGTATGTGTGTGTGTGTCCGTATGTGTGCGCATTATGTGTGTGTGTTAGTGTGTGTGTTTGGGTGTGTGTGTGTGTGTGTGTGTGTGTGTGTGTGTGTGTGTGTGTGTGTGTGTGTGTGAGAGAGAGAGAGAGAGAGAGAGAGAGAGAGAGAGAGAGAGAGAGAGCGAGAGAGAGAGATTGGATTGGATTGGATTGGATTGTTTACTCATTTAGGCCATAGCCCCTTATGAGAGAGAGAGAGAGAGACTCAGACTAAATTATTTGGAATCAAAAGAAGACAAGTCGCGTAAGGCGAAAGTACTACATTTAGTCAAGCTGTCGAACTCACAGAATGAAACTGAACGCACACCAAGACAAGACAGGAAGTCGCACACTTTTCACGTGCAAAACGAATTGAAAGCGACAAGCCAGAATAGCGCGGTAGCGTATTGCGTTGAGCAGGAAAGCGTGCTTTACTGTATTTTTTTTAATTTTCTGAGCATGTTTTAAATAAAACATATCTATATGTTTTTGCAATCACGAAATGATAAAGGATCAGATGAAAAAAAATGTGGATCGATTTCTTAAATTTTATTCGTAGTACAGTACTAATTAACCTAATTTCGTTAATTGTGATCACATTTTAAGAGTAAACATGACATATGTATATATCTTTTTATTCAGAATTTGATGAAAAATACGATGCAATAAATTTTGAATCTGTTTGCGAAAATTTGATGTCAATGACAACCTAAATGAGCAAACTCATTTATTAATTTGTAAGACTCCAAGCTGAAATACAATACCAAAGTCCGGGCTTCGTCGAAGATTATTTGACAAAAATGTCATCAAAATCGGTTGGAAAATGAAAGCGTAACAGTCCGCCTCAACTTTCACAAAAAGCCGGATATGACGTCATCAAAGACACTTAAAAAAATAAAAAAGTCGGGGGAAATTATACTAAGGAACTCTCATGTTAAGTTTCAGGCAGATCGGTTCAGTAGTTTTCTCGGAACCGATCTATACACACACACACACACACACACACACACACATCACCACAACCCTCGTCTCGATTCCCCGTCTCTATATAACTTGACTAAATGTAAAAAATAACAAGTCGCGTAAGGCGAAAATACAACATTTAGTCAAGCTCAGTCGAACTCACAGAATGAAAGCGAACGCATTGCATTTTTTCCGTAAGACCGTACACTCGTAGCATCGTCTGTCCACCACTCGTGGCAAAGGCAGTGAAATTAACAATCCAGAAAAGCGCGGTAGCGGTTGCGCTGAGGAGGATAGCACGCTTTTCTATATCTCTATTCTTTTTAACTCTCTGAACGTGTTTTTAATCCAAACATATCATATCTATATGTTTTTGGAATCAAGAACCGACAAGGAATAAGATGAAATTGTTTTTAAATCGATTTCGGAAATTTTATTTTAATCATAATTTTTATATTTTTAATTTTCAGAGCTTGTTTTTAATCCGAATATAACATATTTATATGTTTTTGGAATCAGAAAATAATGAAAAATACGATAAACGTAATTTTGAATCGTTATATAAAAAAATTATTTTAATTACAATTTTCAGATTTTTAATGACCAAAGTCATCAATTAATTTTTAAGTCTCCAAGCTGAAATGCAATACCAAAGTCCGGCCTTTGTCGAAGATTGCTTGGCCAAAATGTCAATCAATTTGATTGAAAAATGAGGGTGTGACAGTGCCGCCTCAACTTTTACAAAATGCCGGATATGACGTCATCAAAGACATTTATCAAAAAAATGAACAAAATCCTGGGGATATCATACCCAGGAACTCTCATGAAAAATTTCATACAGATCGGTCTAGTAGTTTACTCTGAATCAAAACTTGACTAAATGTAAAAACAAGTCGCGTAAGGCGAAATTACTACATTTAGTCAAGCTGTCGAACTCACGGAATGAAACTGAACGCACTGTATTTTTTTTCACCAAGACAGTACAGCTTCGTCAATCCCCGCGAGAAGGAAATCGCTCACCTCCCGTGTGACTTGGAATAATAGGCCGTGAAAAGTAGGATATGCGCCGAAATGGCTGCGATCTGCTGGCCGATGTGAATGCGTGATGTATTGTGTAAAAAAAAATTCCATCTCACACGGCATAAATAAATCCCTGCGCCTTGAATATGTGCGCGATATAAATTGCATAAAAAAAATAATAAAAAAATAAAAATAAATAAATAAATCCCTGCGCTTAGAACTGTACCCACGGAATACGCGCGATATAAGCCTCATATTGATTGATTGATTGACCTCCCACGTGCAAAACGCAGTGATATGCACACGCCAGAATAGCGCGGTAGCGTATTGTGCTAAGCAGGAAAGCGCGCTTTTCTGTATTCGTGTTAAGTTTCTGAGCTTGTTTTGAATACAACCTATCATATCTATATGTTTTTGGAATCAGGAAACGATAAAAAATAAGATGAAATCATTTTTGGATCGATTTCTTAAATTTTAATCGTAAGACTAATTAATCTATTTTCGTTAATTGTGATCACATTTTAAGAGTAAACATGACATATGTATATATTTTTAGATTCAGAATGTCATGAAGAATACGATGCAATCAATTTTAAATCTGTTTGCGAAAAATCGATTTTAATGACAATTTTAATGAGCAAACTCATTAATTAATTTGTAAGCCTCCAAGCTGAAATGCAATACCAAAGTCCGGGCGTCGTCGAAGATTACTTGACCAAAATTTCAACCAATTTGGTTGAAAAATGAGAGCGTGACAGTGCCGCCTCAACTTTCACGAAAAGCCGGATACAGTATGACGTCATCAAAGACATTTATCCAAAAAATGGAAAAAGAAGTCTGGGGATATTATACCCAGGAACTCCCATGTAAAATATCATGAAGATCGGTGTAGTAGTTTTCTCTAAATCGCTCTACACACACACACACACACACACACACACACACACACACACATACACCACGACCCTCGTCTCGATTCTCCCTCTATGTTAAAACATTTAGTCAAAACTTGACTAAATGTAAAAATGACGCTCTATACCTTTAAACGCAGTACCCCAAAGATCTTGCTATTATACAAACTTCATATTTGCATACAAATACACAGCGTGATGTTTCTTACAACAACATTTATTTCAGAAAGGTTAGCCCACCAAAACTGGATATATCCAAAGATCCCCACTGTTTCAAAACACTGATTATGCGAAGCGGGAAGCCTCAATACCCACGGATCTCCTCGGCACTGTTCTTAAGAAAACGTTTAATCTTAAAGCGTCGCTCGTTATTCCACATGTAATGGACTTGCTACTGGAGCACAACACAATCAACTTCTTAATATGCGGAGCACACTATATACTACGTGTATCGCTCGAAAGTCGTAACCAGTTCAAGTTATACAGGCAACACCAAGACTAGTAAAACATATGAAAAAGAGTCAACAGACATCAGCAAAGTTATTTTCTGTTTCGGAATCATTTCATTCATATTAGCGAACAGAGTGTAATGAGAAGTTCATAGGCCTAAGCACACAATCAGTCATGAAGTAGACCTGTTTGCATGATTAGAAAAAAACCCGTCTTTGAAGAAACTTCTTTCAAAAATGAAATTTAATAAAATGTTACACAGTTGCCGTGCTTCCTGGGTTCACCTGTACCCAGAGACACACTAAAATCATTGTAACTCTGGAACCATTAAAGGTATCGTTTTGAAATTTTAAGTATCTCTCCCACACCTAATTTGCTCTCTGTCTGCAAATTTTTAGTGTGTACATGACAAAACATTAAAATTAATTGATTATGATAATTTACATAAACACTACCGATGGCGCGGGTTCACACAAACCCATACTTTTAAAGAGTAGTAGTGATTGTAACTATCCCTCTGCCGACGGCGCGGGTTCTGCTACACCCATAATTACCAAAGCGGCGGAACAGTGTCTGTCTGCCTGTTTGTCTCCAAGAGACTGTCTGTCTCTCTGTCTGTCTGTCCGTATCTCTCTGTCTGTATGTCTGTTGTCAGTTGCTCTGTCTGTCTGTCTGTCTGTCTATCTGTCTATCCGTATATCTGTATCCGTCTATCTGACTGTCTGTCTATCTGACTGTCTGTCTCTCTCTCTCTCTGTCTCTCTCTCTCTCTCTCTCTCTCTCTGTCTCTCTCTCTCTGTCTCTCTCTCTCTCTCTCTCTCTCTCTTAGTCTCTCTCTGTCTCTCTCTCTTAGTCTCTCTCTCTGTCTCTCTCTTAGTCTCTCTCGCTGTCTCTCTTTCTTAGTCTCTCTCTCTCTTTCTTAGTCTCTCTCTCTCTCTTTCTTAGTCTCTCTCTCTCTTTCTTAGTCTCTCTCTCTCTCTCTCTTTCTTAGTCTCTCTCTCTCTTTCTTAGTCTCTCTCTCTCTTTCTTAGTCTCTCTCTCTCTCTTTCTTAGTCTCTCTCTCTCTCTTTCTTAGTCTCTCTCTCTCTCTCTTTCTTAGTCTCTATCTCTCTCTCTTTCTTAGTCTCTCTCTCTCTTTCTTAGTCTCTATCTCTCTCTCTTTCTTAGTCTCTCTCTCTCTCTCTCTTTCTCAGTCTCTCTCTCTCTTTCTTAGTCTCTCTCTCTCTTTCTTAGTCTCTCTCTCTCTTTCTTTCTAGTCTCTCTCTCTCTCTCTCTTTCTTAGTCTCTCTCTCTCTCTCTCTCTCTTTCTTAGTCTCTCTCTCTCTTTCTTAGTCTCTCTCTCTATCTCTTTCTTAGTCTCTCTCTCTCTCTCTTTCTTAGTCTCTCTCTCTCTCTTTCTTAGTCTCTCTCTCTCTCTTTCTTAGTCTCTCTCTCTCTCTCTTTCTTAGTCTCTCTCTCTCTCTTTCTTAGTCTCTCTCTCTCTTTCTTAGTCTCTCTCTCTCTCTTTCTTAGTCTCTCTCTCTCTCTTTCTTAGTCTCTCTCTCTCTCTTTCTTAGTCTCTCTCTCTCTCTTTCTTAGTCTTTCTCTCTCTTTCTTTGTCTCTCTCTCTCTTTCTTAGTCTCTCTCTCTCTCTCTTTCTTAGTCTCTCTCTCTTTCTTAGTCTCTCTCTCTTTCTTAGTCTCTCTCTCTCTCTTTCTTAATCTCTCTCTCTCTCTTTCTTAGTCTCTCTCTCTTTCTTAGTCTCTCTCTCTCTCTCTTTCTTAGTCTCTCTCTCTCTCTTTCTTAGTCTCTCTCTCTCTCTTTCTTAGTCTCTCTCTCTCTCTTTCTTAGTCTCTCAGTCTCTCTCAGTCTCTCCCTCCCCCTCTCCCTCCCCCTCTCCCTCCCCTGCAAGAAGTCGGTGAAGGGAGAAACTCGATGCACCCCCTGAAGTAGCGCTGTGGGTTTCCCTGAACCCACCCCGTCGTTAGAGAAATAAACGGTAAAAACCCTCTTTCAAATGTATGGGTTCAGACAAACCCGCATCGTCGGGCGTGTGTAGTCAAAAGCGGCATCCGGCAAAGGTTAAGGCTGCACAAGAAGGGCTTACAACACACCTGCAGTCACACGTGTACATTAAATTGTGTGTGTGTGTGTGTGTGTGTGGTGTTAACTTTGTGTGTGTGTGTGTGTGTGTGGTGTGTGTGTGTGTGCGTGCGTGCGTGTGAGGGGGTGGGGGGGCAAAGACATACGTCGAAGACAAGTATGAACGTTATTATCTTGCGAACATGTTTTGACAATCTTGCAATGACAAGTACCGTATATCATCTGCCGTTATGTCTTCTGTGTGTGCAAGACGGTGTTGGGGTGGGGGTGGGGGTATCGATGGGTAGGTAATGGGGTCGGAGTTTTCAAATATTGTAGTGGATAAGCTATCAGCTCAGTATGCCATTTTATAAAAGACGATTAGCGTGTGGCGCCAACGTCATTCCTCTTTGTTCACCGAGTTAACCACACCACCCTCGCAACAGGTAGGAAATGACAGATGGTAATGCAACTGTCTAGCGTCCTTTATCAGCAAGCAGGGTGTTTCGTCGCGATATAACCTTCGTGGCTGAAAACGACGTTAAACACCAAATAAAGAAAGAAAGCAGGGTGTTCACGACAAAAGGCTTTTAGAATATGACAAAGAGGGTTGGTTTTTTCCGAGGTGATTCAGGCCACTGACCGATTCAGGCCACTGACAAACATTGTCTCCTCGCGTAAAACGACCCGAGTTGATGTCAAAGGGTTGAATTAGAAGGCATTCAACGGCAGCGTCTTCTAAACTTCCCTTTGGTCGATACCTTGACATAGACATATCACGTTTCCCGCCCAGTTCTTCAGGCATGCAACTCCCCTCACTCGGCCTGGGCAAGTTGAGACGGGGTAGACGGGTTAATCACGTTTTCGCCCGCTATATGACTTTACACGATCACTCCACAAAGTTGTGAAAAGCACAACGATCTTAAGCGCAAAACTTTGTTTTGGGGCAACTTTGGTTGGTATCCCTTTAAATACACAGCTATTACAAAAATGAATACCTGTTTATGCTAAATGTAAGTTTATTGACTAATATGAAGAGAATTAGCGTCACGGATGAGAGGAATTAATCACACTGAAAAAATGAAAAGAAGAAAATAGGAATGTCAAGACTATATTTTACCGTAAACGTACGTGCGCTTCTGGTCTTATTTGAGTGTCAGGAAATTCACACATTTTTGTTTTTAGAATGTCGTTCTTGCTGTGGAAATTGTCAATCTCACAGATTATTCTAAATGTAATTTGTGTTAAAACTTTCACAAATGTAGCTCGGAATTTCTGTTAGAAACTGATCATTTTCCATTTAGTTTTGTTTACCTCAACTCGACTCCGCCGTGGCGTTGAAAGTTGATAAGGTTAACGTACCAGACTTGCGTAAAAGTCATGTGAAGTTTCAAGAGTGTAACTTCAGAAACGCTCCAGAAAATGCCATGTTAATGTTTTTGTTTGTGGCCTGTAACGATCGTGACAAATAAACATGTAAATGTAATTGATTTGGTACCAGATTTGAAAAGATGATAACTTCTGTTCCGTCGACCGCTTACGACATAAACTTGCCATCTTTATTTCTTGATTCAAAGAAGCAATACATGAACGGAGAAATGGGTTATGTATACACATGTGTGTGATACGTGGCCCTAGTAAAACTGGGGCCAAGTTGTCGACACCAGGGGTGAGCTGCACGAACCGAAAGTGGGTTCCACCCAAACGGGAGAGAACAAACCTTGGGTGGTAACTTTCTCGTGCACCTCAACCCAGTATCCCATGTTGAAACAACACAAATGTTGGTACATGCAGATTGATAGCTAAAAATAGGGTAACTCGATGTGGGTCAGACATGCCACGCAGAACCGTTGTTTCTGGTTGTGTGGTTGGAGTTTTTGTTGTTGCAATTTACTGTCGTAATTGACTACCATTCGAGGTAACAAAAGGTAGCCTCAAATGTGCGTCATGTTTCCCCCTTTTGGGGCATATCTATCGTCACATAACTTCGACGTCGATACAATTTCGTTTGTAAATCTGTGCTTAAATGCCACCAGCATTTAAAAAAAAGCAAGAACCTGAGGTACCCCCATGTGACCCTCCACCACAGGATGAGTCGCATGTCACCTTTGCATGATTTTCATATTTGTACATTTTCCTAAAGAGTTTTTTATGCTCTATCCAGTGGTGAAAACCGTTTTAGAAAAGAGCGAAAACTGTTTGAGTTATAAGCCTGTGACTAAGGTGACCCTCACACTGTTACCAGACACTCCCCGGCAAACAAACGATATGATTGGCTCCGTAGAAACATTACTGGCTTGCTTATGATTTAAAACGGCAAGTAGTGAATGCAACCAATAACAGATTCCAACAAGCATTTCTCCAAGAACAAACTCTAAGATAAAAACAAAACTTCTGATAAGGAAAACATTAATAACAATCAAAACTGGTTTCTGAAAATTTAGTGTTTGAGACATGACGAGATATCAACAACAACAACAAACTTTGTTTTTGTTAATAAAGAAGGATCAAAGTCCCTCTGCCTACGAAAACATATTAAACGGCGTAGGGTTGACAAAGTGTATAGATAAAGGCGGCGTTATGTTACACGCAGGGAAGGTTTGGGTCACTGCACCATCATGTTCGGGATCAGGTAAGATCAGGTTTGGTACCACTGTGTTTATTTCTTCCCCATAGCAACTGCGAGTTTCAGTTACGACAAGGTTTCAACCGCGTACACCGAAACCAGAATCACAACGGTTTTCGCTTTGACAACCAGTCAAAATGAATGTTGTTGCCTGTGAGTCGTTAAAGCCACCAGAACCTGTTCTTCTTGAGGTTGGAGCTCAATTGTATCCGCTAGGAGATCTTGATATTGCTATAAATCTTCCTTAAAAGTTACTCGGTTAGAAATGAATTTCTCGCATACAATTGATAAAACAGAACTCAGCAAGAACTGATCGGTCACTATCTTAACTTGTGACAAGTTGGAAGCGAGAGGTTGCGCGGAGTTCGACCCTGGGTCAGGGCGTTAGCAATTTTCTCCCCCCTTTCCCAACCTAGGTGGTGGGTTCAAGTGCTAGTCTTTCGGATGAGACGAAAAACCGAGGTCCCTTCGTGTACACTACATTGGGGTGTGCACGTTAAAGATCCCACGATTGACAAAAGGGTCTTTCCTGGCAAAATTGTATGGGCATAGATAAAAATGTCCACCAAAATACCCGTGTGAGTTGGAATAATAGGCCGTGAAAAGTAGGATATGCGCCGAAATGGCTGCGATCTGCTAGCCGATGTGAATGCGTGATGTATTGTGTAAAAAAATTCCATCTCACACGGCATAAATAAATCCCTGCGCCTTGAATATGTGCGCGATATAAATTGCATAAAAAAAATGAAAAAAAATAAAAAATAAAAAAAATCCCTGCGCTTAGAACTGTACCCACGGAATACGCGCGATATAAGCCTCACATTGATTGATTGATTGATTGACAAGCATTAAGAAACAAGAAAACATCGCCAAAACACAGCAACTTCCCTTACTGTGTTCTGCCGTTGTTTTTAACAAACTCGAGTTCAAAGAAAACTCCGGCAGAAGACAGTAACGTCCCTTACTGTGTTCTGCCGTTGTTTTTAACAAGCCAGAGTTCAAAGAAAAACTTGGCAGAACACAGTAAGTCCACTAATTGGCTCATAATTCTTTAATCTTACAACTATTTTTGAAATAGACTAAAGCTATAAAGTCAGAAATCATCCCGACGCTTTATTGCAATAAAATGTCCAGCGAGAATGCTCTTGTTTGAAATATAGAGCTGAGAACAGAAAACCGCGTTTTTCTCGAAACGTGATTTTTGGAATTACTGTGTTTTGTCAGAGGAGGGCAGAAGGGACGATACTCCCTAATTTTTACACAGACAGCCATCTACACAGAACCGTGAGAGAGAGAGAGAGAGAGAGAGAGAGAGAGAGAGAGAGAGAGAGAGAGAGAGAGAGAGAGAGAGAGAGAGAGAGAGAGAGAGAGAGAGAGAGAGAGAGAGAGAGAGAGAGAGAGAGAGAGAGAGAGAGAGCGAGAGAGAGAGAGAGAGAGAGCGACAGAGAGAGAGAGAGAGAGAGAGAGAGAGAGAGAGAGAGAGAGAGCGAGAGAGAGAGAGAGAGAGAGAGAGAGAGAGAGAGAGACGAGAGAGAGTGAGAGAGAGAGAGCGAGAGGGAGAGAGAGAGAGAGAGCGAGAGGGAGAGAGAGAGAGAGAGAGACAGAGAGAGACAGAGAGAGAGAGTGATAGAGAGAGAGAGAGAGAGAGAGAGAGAGAGAGAGACAGAGAGAGAGAGAGAGAGAGAGAGCGCAATCAAAACACAACCCAGTCACCTGGTAGTTCGAAAACGGTAATCTTGAACTTAAGTATGGAGCTCAATCCGTCAATTAATTTCACGACAAATGTTCTTTGGCTTGCTTACATGGACTTGTATCAAAAATAAGTCAAGAATGTCACTGGATTCTGAGCTATGAATTTAACACGCTAAAGTTCAAGATTACCTCGAAAACTCAATCTGAAACTGACATCGATTGTCGAAGGCATGCCTGCGGTGCATAACTCTGGAAAAGTTGTCGTAGCTGGGAACCCGGCCGTTGAGATCCATTCCAACGCCAAAAAAATTATCAGAAGACTCACCATGAAGTCAAATCAAACGTTAGGTTTTCTCATTTGGTTATTTGCTTTGGCTTTAAGCTTATTGCTTCGATTGATAGCTGAATCTGCTTGCAACCGTGCTGTTCAAGACTGTTCGAACTGTCGTCTGCTAGACGGGCTTGTGTGAATCTGAGTCGAGTCAACTGCGGGGTTCAGCGACAAATGAGGGAGTGGCACCAAAATGAAAAGAAGAACACGAAAAGAAGTTGGAGATACAGTTAAGATATATGGGGAAGAGAAGAGGATGTGAGGTGTTAGATGTATCCAACCTTAGGTGTTCAAACTCAAGACCGGGACAAAGTAGAAAGCGATGTACCGCGACCGACTCTCAGTGCCGACATACAACTTCCAAGCTTTATTGCTTAACGTCTACAACAGGCGAAGTATTGAAGCTTTGGCTCACCTAAATCCGACGACTGAATGTGTAAGTGATCCACGTGTGAAAACCGAAACAGAACAGCGCGATGACAGCCAACATTTCTATCCGACTGACAAACAGTAACACTGCATGCGAACTGACTTGGGTCAACGATCAAACCAGCACGGCCCGAACTGAATTTGTTGCGCTGTCATTATCGTGCGCAATTCTGGTAAAAATATAAACCCGGTATGCCGAATTGAGTATAACGAAAGCCAATGTCAAATATACACAGGGATATTTTAAAATGACTTTCAAAATGTAAAAGCAGATAGCAGACCTTTTTATAAGCAATATGAATGACTGAATGTCCACATACAAGTCGAATGACGCCGTCCATTATGCTGACAAATGGGAACTAGCTTTGCGCATGAATTCATTGACATGAATTTCGACTGCGGAGGCTTTTGGCAAGCTGAAAACAGGCACGGGCAGGTTTTAGTGAAAAAAGTAAGTGTTTTTAATGAAAACGTCGGAGTAATGGGATAAATTACTTACACACCTCGTCCTGAATATCTTGGATATTTTCCCTCGGGTCGATTTTCATGTATGACCCTCGGGAAAATATGCAAGGCTCGGTAATACATGAAAATCGACCCTCGGGAAAATATGCAAGATAATCAGAGCTCGGAGTGTGTAACCTATATATACAGGAGAACCGTCGGGGTTGGTGTTATTCTTTTTCCGTCAAACACGAAGTACACAGATGTGACGTGGTTGACTGACCAAGGCCTGTTGGCACACTATTCAGAATACACAACAAAATGTAACAACACTTTGATTCCCTTTTTTTACGTTCGTGATCACTTGAATTGAATACCAACAAGTCGCGTAAGGCGAAAATACAATATTTAGTCAAGTAGCTGTCGAACTCACAGAATGAAACTGAACGCAATGCAACGCAGCAAGACCGTATACTCGTGGTCCACCGCTCACGGCATAGGCAGTGAAATTGACAAGAAGAGCGGGGTAGTGGTTACGCTATGCTGCATAGCACGCTTTTCTGTACCTCTCTTCGTTTTAACTTTCTGAGCGTGTTTTTAATCCAAACATATCATATCTATATGTTTTTGGAATCAGGAACCGACAAGGAATAAGATGAAAGTGTTTTTAAAACGATTTCGAAAAAAAAATTTTGATAATAATTTTTATATATTTAATTTTCAGAGCTTGTTTTTAATCCGAATATAACATATTTATATGTTTTTGGAATCAGCAAATGATGGAGAATAAGATAAACGTAAATTTGGATCGTTTTATAAATTTTTATTTTTTTTTACAATTTTCAGATTTTTAATGACCAAAGTCATTAATTAATTTTTAAGCCACCAAGCTGAAATGCAATACCGAACCCCGGGCTTCGTCGAAGATTACTTGACCAAAATTTCAACCAATTTGGTTGAAAAATGAGGGCGTGACAGTGCCGCCTCAACTTTCACGAAAAGCCGGATATGACGTCATCAAAGACATTTATCAAAAAAATGAAAAAAACGTTCCGAGATTTCATACCCAGGAACTCTCATGTCAAATTTCATAAAGATCGGTCCAGTAGTTTAGTCTGAATCGCTCTACACACACACACACACACACAGACACACACACAGACACACACACACACGCACACACGCACATACACCACGACCCTCGTTTCGATTCCCCCTCGATGTTAAAATATTTAGTCAAAACTTGACTAAATATAAAAACATTAGTGTTTAAGGTAGTGACTAAATGTATGTGAAGGTAACATTTTTCAGAAATAAATGCATAATCAAAATAATTGATTTCGGCATCAAAGCGTGTAACATACAATCTTGCACACGTTTGCTTTAGTAGTGGCAAAGAAGGAATGCGTGTGACATACACTAGATCAGTCACTCTGTGTGAAAGTCCTTGAAGCACCGGTCATGAACTGGAGTCTGGCACTTGTGCTTGATCTTCAAGCCGCCGTGGGAGCAACGCAGCTGAGTAGGCCAGGGTGTGATGAGATGATCCGTCCTGTCAAAGCGGACTGCTGTTGGCAGCCTCTTGTCCAGGGACCCAGGGCGCCCACGTCCGGCATCAGGACGGGAACGAGCTCGAGCAAGGTACACTTTGGCCACGGCTCGCCGGAAAGCCAAGAGATCAAGACCTTTCTCTGAAGATGTGTCGGTCTGCCTGTATAGGTGCCACGCCTGCTGAACAGAGAGGTCAAGGCAGTACATGAAGAGAGGCCACCACCATTTCTTGCTGCGGATGCTAACTCGGTACTTCTCGATGTTCCGGTCCATCCTGTCCACTCCTCCCATCGTTCAGTTATAATGTCGGACGAGGAAAGGCTGGGGCACATCCACTTTCTTTTTCTCTGATCTTGACCAGCGGCGTGCTGTTTGGACTGGACGAATGCCAACTTTGTTGGACACAACGTTGACAATGTTGTTGTCATTCCATCGGACGACAAGCAATCCAGAGTTGACAATGTTGTTGTCATTCCATCGGACGACAAGCAATCCAGAGTTGACAATGTTGTTGCCATTCCATCGGACGACAAGCAATCCAGAGTTGACAATGTTGTTGTCATTCCATCGGACGACAAGCAATCCAGAGTTGACAATGTTGTTGTCATTCCATCGGACGACAAGCAATCCAGAGTTGACATCTGTGGCGTAATCATACGTACCACGCCTCGTCTTCTTCATTTCGTTGATTGACTTCACAGGGCAGTCTTCACTGAATTCGGTTGCAACGGATTGTTCCGGTGCACGCGATCTGCTTTGCGCTCAGGCAGTCGACCAGCTTGAGAGGGTACATCACGAAGCGTCCCGGTACCGAAGCGTCCCGGTGCCGAAGCGTCCCGGTACCGAAGCGTCCCGGTGCCGAAGCGTCCCGGTACCGAAGCGTCCCGGTACCGAAGCGTCCCGGTGCCGAAGCGTCCCGGTACCGAAGCGTCCCACTATAACGCGTCACAGGGGTACCGGGACGCTTTGGTACCGGGACGCTTCGGGAAGCTCCCGCGCAGTAGGGCACGAAGCGTCCCGGTACCGAAGCGTCCCGGTGCCGAAGCGTCCCGGTACCAGTCACCACGCACATCCTCGGCTCGCATGCCAATGTATTTATAAAGCAAAGGGAATGCCTGTAATTCACACAGAGCAATCACTTGGTCTTAAACGTGCACAAGACAAAAACTTTCATACTGGGGGAGCGAGCCAGTCTGAAGAGTACTCGGGTCCAGCGCGAGCGTTTTTTATTACCCAAATGAACCCAAACAAACCCAAATTAACCCAAATGATACAATTT
Source organism: Littorina saxatilis (assembly GCF_037325665.1). NCBI lineage: Eukaryota > Metazoa > Mollusca > Gastropoda > Littorinimorpha > Littorinidae > Littorina > Littorina saxatilis. The sequence goes on along the minus strand of NC_090250.1, from coordinate 55,153,972 downwards.
AAAAGTCGGAGGCAGAACTGAAAAGACTTTTTCCGACGCTCACGCTTAGTGAAGCCAGAAAGCGTGTGTGGTAACAGACATATCCCTCTTGTGAACGGAAGCCTACGGACTTTTCCCCCGAACTTGTCCACACGGGTACAGTATTTCCAAATTGGTGTGTTGTGAGTACAGATCTAAAGTAAAGTTGGGGAAAAGTTGGACAAAAAGTGATTTTTTTTTACCGAAAGCAAATCAAGGTCTGTGCAAAATTAAAAAAATCAGTGAAGTCAAGGTCAAATCAAGGTCAAGATTAAATTTAAAAAAAATAAATATGGTTAGTCAAGTCAAGGTCAAATCAAGGTCAACAAGGGCGGATCTGGGGGGGGTTACACGGGTTACCTAAACCCCCCACCCCCCCAAAAAAGAGGTTATTTATTGGCTCAGGATGCACCAGAAAGCTCTATTTTGCTTCTTTGGATAAAAAAAAAATCCGGGGGGGCATGCCCCCGGACCCCCCCTAGAGGCTTAGGCGCCTTCGGCGCCGTCAACTTGTATCTTCGCAGTCATTTTGTAACCCCCCCCTCCAAAGTGAATTGATCCGCCCTTGGTCAAGGTTTAAAAAAAAAAAGTCTAAGTCCTGTAACGCGTTATAGTGGGACGCTTCGGTACCGGGACGCTTTGGTACCGGGACGCTTCGGTACCGGGACGCTTTGGTACCGGGACGCTTCGGTACCGGGACGCTTTGGTACCGGGACGCTTCGGTACCGGGACGCTTTGGTACCGGGACGCTTCGGGGTGTCCCCGCTTGAGAGAGGTGAATAAGTTGTCAAAGGTCAGGTGAAAAGACTGGTCTTCCTGCATCTCTGCTATCAGGTCGATCACAACTTCCCAACCCAGGATATTCAGTCTGCCTTCCTCTGGCTCCCTGGTATGGCTCCAGCATGCTGATAACCTCGTGCACATTGAAGGTTCTAACAGAAAACAACAACATTGTGCTTTCAAGTGACCGACCAAAAACCCCTACCTGTCACGATTTAGTGACATGGATCGAGAAAGTGTCACTCTGTGGGGTGCCTTCCTCGAATTGCGACAGAAAGCGCCTGTGCATTCTGTCAACGGCTGGGGTTTTAGCTGACCGAGCATAGCCGAAACACGGGGATTTCTTGTTGCAAGGGTTTCACGTGGGTGATTTCTGCTGTCAGGTCAAAACTGACGGTAACTGAACTGGGTACGTGACAGGGTGAGTCACGTGATATTGTCAAGGTTGTCGGTTTGAGACATATAACGGCACACTCGAAACTCAGCAGCGAGAGAGAAGCGTCGGTGTCTTATTTCCTACGAGTTTGAAGGACCTCAACACGTTAACTACTTCACTGTATATCAATCTTATCCTTATCATTAGTTGCTCGCGAGTACCGCCTGTGCATTAAACTCCTTAACTAAGCGCCTTGTTCCCGTTTGGTCGCTCATCTATAGATGTATGTATGCGTTTAGTCATAAAACAAATCAGAAGAATTGTCACTAACTTGAATTGACACATACACCCTACTTGACTTTCTGCCTAAATTACGACATTTGACAAAAACCTCGACAGTCATAATCAAAAAACAAGAAAGGTAGGTTGTTGGAACGTTTGTTATTGACAAAACAATACATTCACAAATATATCGACCCAACGGTCTTTTAAGTGCACAGACAAACAATAACGAAAACTTGTCTGGGTGATTTTTTCTTCCGCCTGCCACGAAACCGCAAGCGAATAGCAACTCGGCAGTCATAGTTAAAGGCACAGTAAGCCTCCCGTAAACCATCACAGATACGGTCAGGCTTTTACACACAGTACAAACACCCTTTCATTTAAACACTCACCGATTGAGAACATCCTAGGTGCCCTCCGTAAAGAGCGAACAATTTTCAAAGAATTTATTTTTGCGTGGTTTATCTTACCCCTGAGCCATCGTGAACCCGTGTGATCCAGTTTCCCTTTTTCACAATGTAGTCGTCAGTTAGTTATTTGAATGCGACTCGATGTGAGCTTATTTACAATAGCACGTTTTTATGCACGAAACAAACGGCTGTGGTTCACAAGAACTCTAGCGATGGCTTTTGACTGTTGAGAGGAACGGCGATATGCATGATAAACCGTCGTCTGCTACGACCCTTGCGTGACCCTGCTTCCGGGCTTTTCTTTTTTCAAACTTTCACAACTTCGAATTGTACTGATCTTGTCTTGATGAAAAAAGAATTCTTTTATGATTAAAGATTGTTTGTGTAACAAGCTGTCAATTATTATTTAGATTTTAAAAGTTAGGTCTAGCGCAAAAACGAATCACGGTCTAAAAACATTTTGATAATCATCGATTCACGGCTATCACCAGTTTACATCGATAGAATGAGACCCGAAGGGAAGTAACTCATGTTTGACCTGAGTTCAGGATGGGTCCAAAAATTGCTCGCTCTTTACGTAGGGCACCTAGGATGTTCCCGTTTGGTGAGCGTTCAAATGGAAGGGTGTTTGTACTGTGTGTAAAAGCCTGACAGTATCTGTGATGGTTTACGGGAGGCTTACTGTCCGGGCGTGATTTCCGGTATCATAACAGCCGTCCAGCACCAAAACGTGGCGCCATTGTTGTAGAAGACCAAGTCCACAAAAATAAATTCTTTGAAAATTTCTCACGCTCGACAGAAAGCAGCCAGGATGTTCCCGTTCGGTGAGCGTTCAAATGGAAGTATGCTTGTACCGTATGTAGACGCTCGGGGAGCTCTGTGATGGTTTACGGGAGGCTTACTGTGCCTTTAACCTCGACCACTAACGCGGTCTTGTGGAGCCATGACTGTCTCGATCTGTGTAATGTCATAGTTTGGTCAAAAACACAAATAACATGTAATGGTGACGGGAAGGAAAACATCTTTAAACCGTACCTTCCACGTTTAAGAAACCAGAGGTGCGTAATGCAATACACTGTCATTACACGCACAAGCAAGGCACAGCGCGGCGGGCCCAGCCCAGATAGAATACATCGCTCACCGTGGTCCCTGTTGTTGTGTGTGTGTCGTGGTTGTGCGTCATAGTCCAATCCTAACGAACAGCAAGATGGCCTATAACCCACCTGGCACCAATATCAAGAAGTTTTGTTTTATTCTTCTTTTTTGTGGTGGTTTTATTTCAGTGTTGGTGATTTTGATTCAGGATCCCCTGCAACATCACAGGTACACGCCTTGCTTTGTTCGTTTTTCAGTTTAATTTAGTAGTTATTTATCTATTTTATTATTTTTTAATTTCTCTACCCCAGTGCGAGTTAATAAACCCCCAAAAAGCTTAATTTGCAAGAGTGGACGGACAAAAACATAATTCTTTTGATCTGTGATAATCAATGTACATGCTAAATAAATCCTTTTGATCTGTAATTATCAATGTACATGCTGAATAAATTCAAAAACTATCACATAAACATCCTGGAATCAAGCAGACAAGCCGAGGTGTTGTGCACGTGTTATCGTGTTTGTGGGTGAGAACTGACTCTAGTGTGAGAGGAACTTTGTATACGAATATAGAGAAGGAAGATCCAAACTA
>NC_090250.1:55067919-55145419 GCF_037325665.1 Littorina saxatilis | reverse complement strand
AATAAAAAAAAATGCTGAGTGACAACAAGGAGGTTAAAGGCTGCCCTTTTCGTAGCGTTCATTAATTAATTTCTATTGTTTACATGTGCCAATAATGTTATAAAACTGTACCTAAGGGGACATAATAACGATTGGCTGTAGCTTTCGATCACAGAAAAAAATATTTCAGTATTGCAAAGTGGTTTTGATAGTGTCGAATGTAAACAGAACAGTCTCAAAGTGAAAGTGGATGTTTCCCGGAAATTGCGAAGTTAACAAGAATACCGGCAGAAAAGCGCGCTTTCCTGCTTAGCACAATACGCTACCGCACTAATCTGGCGTGTCAATATCACTACGTTTTGGACGTGGAAGGTGAGCGATTTCCTTCTGCCCTCGGCTAATTCAAGAAATCACCCCCCTCCTAGGTATGTTGCGACCCATCTCGTCATCGGCGCTTTTACGGAAATGACCTGCGCTTTGTTGGAATTCTAACAATGGCCGCCATTGTAGGAATTCCAACTTTGCGCAACGCGATTCTAGAAATGTATCGCGCGCATAGTGAGAATTCTGCTCTTTCTTAGAATGCAATGTAAAATGATACAAGTCATGATGGCCTATGTGATCAATGCTTAGTCTTGAAAAAGCAGATGCATTGTATAACGCACCAAACCAACCGAATTACAAAAAGCAAAAACACTTTTGATAACTTCGGCGGGTTGTTACAACACAGTTCAACGACCCATCCCACTCGACCAAAACGCACCAATTTTACGTAATTTTTAACGTTTCAGATCTTACATTTTACAACAACAAAAACACAACAAGAGTGTTCCGATATAACTTCAGTTTCACTGGTAACTATCGATTGTAATATTTTTTTACTCAGTCTTAACTGATTATATATCAAACTCACAGTCTCTCTGGGCTGCAGAGACAGCGGCATTACGTCCCTTTATTGAGTAGGCTCTTGTCACTGCATGCATGGTAATCTAGGCTCTTGAAACGTAATGTGCAAGTCTGTGCGCTATATTGACGTGATTGATTGTTGCAAAATGTTGATTCAAATTAAAGATGATTTCAGCCTGTTGTAACAAACTAACACTCTACTCTGAGAAAAAAAAATCATTGTGTTCAAAATAGATCGAGACAGCAGCAACAAGCTAGCTGCATGCGCTGAGTGTCACTGAGATAATTGTTATACAGTGTACCCCAACCCCCACTCAAGACTTCCCCTGTATAAGACCTTGCTTTTTCATTTACCTTATTCATGACCTGTGAAAAGGGTATACTTTTTTGTGCCAGTCGAAGGGTTGCCATTTCTAGAACGGGGCAGCTCGTTTCCGGAAATGCGGCGCTTTGTTGGAAATCAAATGAGGTTTCGGGAAATCCCGATTATTCCAACTCTGCCCCGGATTCTTACTTTGCGCCCAACAGGTACACGTGCACTCAAGTTAACCTCTGCTTTGACCTGTGTGCCAAGAGTCAGATGAGAGAGAGAGAAAACGAGAGAGAGAGAGAGAGAGACACACACACTGTCACACACACACACACATAGACAGAGACAGACATAGAAAGACAGAAGCGGAGAGACTCAGAGGGAGACACAGACAAAGACATACATACAGAGAGAGAGAGAGAGAGAGAGAGAGAGAGAGAGAGAGAGAGAGAGAGAGAGAGAGAGAGAGAGAGAGAGAGAGAGAGAGAGAGAGAGAGAGAGAGAGAGAAAAAATGTAACTGATCTCGTGAGAACGGTTGAGGCCTTGCAAGGTTTTGACGGCAACAATAATTATTGTAGTTCTCTAAGACTCTATTTCTGTTTGATTTGTAATATGTTGGGAAGACATATTTATCAATTGATCAACAAAATACAACATAATACAAAACGACACAACATTGTTAAAATCAATTATCATTATTGGCCAACGTTGAACGTTTACGAAGGCCTCAATCTTCCCGCGCTGTAGACCAGATTAATAGGTGCTTGATTTTGGTATTTTGATTTACATAACATTCCTGTCCGTCGGTTAAAGACACCTCTTCTCTGCTGGTACTGTTGTCTCTGCTGAAACTGTTGTCGAGGTCGCCCTTGGTAGAACTGACGACCTCTGGTGGCGTTTTTTGAAAGGGGCTGTGACAGTGTGGATGATAATTTCCTGTTCTTCACTGCATCGTCGACCCTTTTCGCTAGATCCTCCCCAAACAAAAACTCGTTAGACGTCAGTTTGAAATTTAGCTGCGCATTGCATAAGGCCCTGCAGTCTTGGCTAAGTGTCGGCCTGAGTGCTTCGCGCCGCACTTGTGACAGGTCCTTGTGTGAAGCCATAAGAAGTCGAGCCGCATCGGCCAGTTTGCTAAAGCTGTCACGCTCACTCAACTTCCGACTTGCTGGTTTTTCTTTGAGGTCGGACATAAGCTGAGCGATAATTTTCAGCGTACAACCTACTTGTTCCTGAACAAAGGACAGGTTCGAGTCTCTTTTCTTTGCGAACTTGTCTAACAGTTTGCCATCTAATTCACGATTGAGAGTCGGCGTTCGAAGCGACGTGACATTTTTGGGCCGCGGATAGTTCTGAAGAGTGTCTCGCACACGTGCCCGATCTGATGGAAGAAGAAGTCCTTCCTCAAAACGATCTGCCAGAGATGGATGAATCCCCTCGCCAACTGTATCCACTACTATGCCTGCGTCAAAATCATTGTCCGAAGCAACATCCGTGTCTTCAGCCGAATCAAACTCATTTTCGAACTGCTCATGAGCAAATCTAACCGACGCACCGTCTTCTCCATCCGCTTGCGACTCTTGCGCCGAACTGCTTTCGGTTCCATGCGACTCGGTTCCACGCGATGTTGAAGCAACAGGCGTCGCATTAAGCTTACCAACTTTCTCCAAATCAGATAGTCTGCCAGACAAGGCAGTCATTGTCTCCAAAATTTTGTCCATTTTCAGAGTAACTTCACAATCACGTGGGCCAGACGAGCTCTTCTCTATTGAAAGAGACTTATCAACTCCCGTCTTTTCTGACGGTATCACTTCAGAAGGTTGTGCTTTCGCCGGTTTCTTGCCGGTTTTCTTCCCGCCAGCAGCACATTCACCACCTCCCGAGTCCGCCATATTCCGAACAAAAACCACACGAAAAAGTTATATTGATTCCTGCGGACGAGCAAGCGCACCCGTTACAGTATGAAAACAATTTAAAATCCACTGCAAAGATTTTCAAATCTTCAATGGACTAGTGCCCAGCCTTAGCACAGCGGACCTTCTGTGGCCCATAGTTCGCCTCAGGCGATAGTAATTGCTGTAATCGAGACAGCTGCTGAAAAAACAAAGAGGCTGCTTCAGCAAATCGTGACTGACTATGTCAGCAAATCGTGACTGACTGTGTCAGCAAACGTGTACTTCATTTCCGTAGCCAAAATAATATGTCATCCTACCAAAACAAGTCACAATTCCGACTGACCTTAGGTCACACGTGCAAAAACAAGTAACGATCCCAACTGACCCAAATATAGTAGGTCACACCTGCAAAAACAATGAACGCGCCGACTGACGCCTAACATTTCCATGTGTTAGCTTCGACGAATAAAATTCATACGCGAAACAACAAGTTCCCGGTTCAAAAAACCAACAAACACCGAAAACTCCAAACTGTTTCCTTACCTTGCAAGTTGACACAATGATAAACAATCAAAATAGTCAATACACTTCAACTAACCTACAACTAAAACTTGTACAGAGAAAGGTTAGAGGAAAATGAAGGCAAAGCAAGAGAGACAGTGCACCAACACGTCTTTACAGGACGGAAACCATTCGTTCAGTGACGTATTCCCGCGTTCTATCTCACGTGACCCATTCCTCTCGGAATTGTGGGAGATAAAAATGTCATCATACCAAACTGTCATACATTTGTATTCCTACATTATTCTGATTGATCACAACCAAACCTACTATCATTGGACACATCCAAATGCAAGCGCCTGTTTTTGACAACTGATCTAAAAATATATTTTTAGATCAGTGCAACTTGCTTGGATCTCTTGTTTGGCCTGTAGGTAAAATGTACAATGTATTTTCTGATTTGTGCACAAAAGCTTTTCTTTTTCTTTTTTTAACATAACAATGTTTAATGTCACTGTATGTTTGAAAAACCATGGTCACATTTGTAAAACAAATGTTAAATTAGAAAATAAATAACATTTTGGTTCATGATTTTTCCTACACCTGTGCTGAAAATAAGACATAAAAATGTTGGTATATAAGTCACTCAAATGCAGTGTAGTATGAATGGTTTGAGTTTGTTGCGGTTAACCCTGCACAGTTCGGCCTATGATGTTTTTGTTGAACAATTTTGCCGTCACCGCTCCCATAGGGTGACGGATTTCACAACTTTCTACTGATGAACAATGTTGCCTTCACCCCTCCTATAGGGTGACGGATGTCACAACTTCCTGTGTACACAAACTGATGACGTATTTCACAACAAAATGGCGCTGCCCATGGTCAACCTCGAAACTATCCGTATAATTAAAGGCAAACTGTTCTGTACGGTACTCACCTTAAAGCACCTTAAACTCACCTTAAAGTACCCAGCTTGTCACGGCCAGGTGCACGGAACCCTTAGGGCTTTCAGCAGAAGCCTATCATACTAGAAGTATGTATCTACTATTACTAGCAGTCGACACGCGGTGATATATGCCCTTTGACCTTTCCTTGGGGATATCCCGTACTAAAAATTGAATACAGGATTGTGGGAAAGCTGTTCAAGGGCCCTCACGCACTATATTTGATTTTCAATACACGACTCAAAACCTTTGGGATTAATCAACAAGTCGCGTAAGGCGAAATTACTACATTTAGTCAAGCTGTGGAACTCACAGAATGAAACTAAACGCACTGCATTTTTTCACAATGGCCGTAGTCCGCCGCTTGTGCATAACGGAGTGAAACTGACGAGCCTGTTCAGCGCGGTAGTGCTTTCGCTGTGTTGCATAGCACGCTTTTCTGTACCTCTCTTCGTTTTAACTTTCTGAGCGTGTTTTTAATCCAAACATATCATATCTATATGTTTTGGGAATCAGGAACCGACAAAGAATAAGATGAAAGTGTTTTTAAATTGATTCCGAAAATTTAATTTTGATCATAATTTTTATATTTTTAATTTTCAGAGCTTGTTTTTAATCCAAATATAACATATTTATATGTTTTTGGAATCAGAAAATGATGAAGAATAAGATGAACGTAAATTTGGATCGTTTTATAAAAACATTATTTTTTTTACAATTTTCAGATTTTTAATGACCAAAGTCATTAATTAATTTTTAAGCCACCAAGCTGAAATGCAATACCGAAGTCCGGCCTTTGGCGAAGATTGCTTGGCCAAAATTTCAATCAATTTGATTGAAAAATGAGGGTGTGACAGGGCCGCCTCAACTTTTACAAAAAGCCGGATATGACGTCATCAAAGACATTTATCGAAAAAATGAAAAAAAATCCGGGGATATCATACCCAGGAACTCTCATGTCAAATTTCATAAAGATAGGTCCAGTAGTTTACTCTGAATCGCTCTACACACACACACGCACACACTACACACACACACACACACACACACACACATACACCACGACCCTCGTCTCGATTCCTCCTCTATGTTAAAACATTTAGTCAAAACTTGACTAAATGTAAAAAACGAAGGTTGGGTAGTTGAATGGGGTTTCTGCCCGATCAGTTACAAACTTAGAACCTACTTTGGAGGTGGTTTTTATCCCTGGTTCACGCGTGTTTTAATGATGTGTTTCTATGTTTTACCATTTTCCCTTTGCAATGTGTATGTGTGTGCGTGAGTGCGTGAGTGCGTGCGTGCGTGCGTGCGTGCGTGCGTGTGTGTGTGTGTGTGTGTGTGTGTGTGTGTGTGTGTGTGATGCACGCTAACTGTACGTGGTTGTGTCCAGATTGTGGGCGTGTCCAGACCCGTGCCCATTGCCCGGCGCGGGCACCTTCACACCAGTGCCCGTTAAAAGAACCGCCCTCATCAGCTTCCCGGGCTCGGGCAACACGTGGGCACGTCACCTGCTGACCACCTCCACAGGTCACAAACTTACCCTACATGGCTCATTCCTGAAAAGTCTGTAAAATTGTGTCCGACAAAGTCAAACTGTCGTTTAACTACCGCCCGGTATTTGTTTATACCGCCCAGTAATAATGTATTTTCCCCGTTATTTATGTCAGTCTGGTAGAAGGTCGGCAGCTACCAGCGTTGGTTATTTTTAGAATAGAAGATTCCCCATGCTTGCTCTTCTCTGCGCATGCGTTACCGGCGATTCCGCCGGCGTGTCAGTTTCAAAGTCAATAGCAACAACCAAACAAACTATATAAAATAAAAACACGGGGAACAATAGTTAAGGACAAGCAAGCACAAAAGCCAACAAACAAACAAGCATTGAAACACAGAATATAGCAAGACAAACAAACAAGCATTGAAACACAGAATATAGAACACAGAATATAGCAAGACAAACAAACAAGCATTGAAACACAGAATATAGCAAGACAAACAAACAAGCATTGAAACACAGAATATAGAACACAGAATATAGCAAGACAAACAAACAAGCATTGAAACACAGAATATAGAACACAGAATATAGCAAGACAAACAAACAAGCATTGAAACACAGAATATAGCAAGACAAACAAACAAGCATTGAAACACAGAATATAGCAAGACAAACAAACGAGCATTGAAACACAGAATATAGAACACAGAATATAGCAAGACAAACAAACAAGCATTGAAACACAGAATATAGAACACAGAATATAGCAAGACAAACAAACAAGCATTGAAACACAGAATATAGCAAGACAAACAAACGTTATGTGGGAGAGAACTGCAGATTCCAGAACCATGATAAATCAGCCAGGATGTACCTGTCATTATCAATGTTTGAAATAATTCCTGCCTAAAATTAATGTTAAAAAACAATGTTGATATTCCTTACAACGTACTCTCTTGCACATGATCTTCTTGTTCTTGTCGTTCGCTGTTAGATCGTCAGTCCGGACTGCAGGGGTCCAGGGCGAAATGTTGTCCTCTCCAAGTCCTCTCTGGGGCCGTATAGCTTCTTTTGCACATGATGAAAATTTAGAAAAAATAGTCAAATATAACAAAGAGACAAACAAATAATAGTCAAGACGGTGACTGGAACTCGTCTCAATCGGGTGCAGGCTTGTCGATACCACAGTGCTCTGAGGGACACCATCTGGCCAGAGGAGACAGCGCTACAAAAGAAGCTATACAGCCCCAGAGAGGACTTGGAGAGGACAGCACGTTTCGCTCTGCAGTCCGGACTGACGATCTAAACGCGAACGACATAATTGTAAAGTTATGATGTTGCGCTATATAAATGTTCATTTATAATTATTATTATTATTATTATTAAGAAGAAGAATCGGGTGTCACGCAACGCGAAACCCGTTCGGCCAGGGTATCATCTTACAAAAATCGACACTGTAATGAATGAAAGAAGACGATAGCACGCTTTCGCCACAAAGCCGGTATGGTCGAGCATCTGCTATTTGTCCTGAATGCATTGGTGCTTAAACGACACCCTTGTGTGACCATGAGGGACATAAACCTACAAACAATATTTGGACAAGATTTATTCAGAATTGGCGGTTTAAATTACGTATGAAAAGAGAGACATGGTGCAGTTACCTGACAGTTAGCGACTTTAGAGGAGGGGTATGGGTCCTCTAACTCTACAGCTCGGTGACACTCTGGTAAGGCCTTATCTGGGTTTCATAAATTACACTTAGCGGACGGAAGTGGTTTTACAGACAGGTATATGAGTTACAACCTTTTCAAGAATAGGGCCCAAGGTGTTTTCTTTTGCCTTTCTCAGTGACAATAACACCTGAGATTTTAGTGTTCACCTTCTTGTTTTCTCTTGCCTTGCTCAGTGACAATAACACCTGAGCTATCAGTGTTCAATATTTGTTTCTCTTGCCTTGCTCAGTGACAATAACACCTGAGCGATCAGTGTTCAATATTTGTTTCTCTTGCCTTGCTCAGTGACAATAACACCTGAGCTATCAGTGTTCAATATTTGTTTCTCTTGCCTTGCTCAGTGACAATAACACCTGAGCTATCAGTGTTCAATATTTGTTTCTCTTGCCTTGCTCAGTGACAATAACACCTGAGCGATCAGTGTTCAATATTTGTTTCTCTTGCCTTGCTCAGTGACAATAACACCTGAGCGATCAGTGTTCAATATTTGTTTCTCTTGTCTTGCTCAGTGACAATAACACCTGAGCTATCAGTGTTCAATATTTGTTTCTCTTGCCTTGCTCAGTGACAATAACACCTGAGCGATCAGTGTTCAATATTTGTTTCTCTTGCCTTGCTCAGTGACAATAACACCTGAGCGATCAGTGTTCAATATTTGTTTCTCTTGCCTTGCTCAGTGACAATAACACCTGAGCGATCAGTGTTCAATATTTGTTTCTCTTGTCTTGCTCAGTGACAATAACACCTGAGCTATCAGTGTTCAATATTTGTTTCTCTTGCCTTGCTCAGTGACAATAACACCTGAGCTATCAGTGTTCAATATTTGTTTCTCTTGCCTTGCTCAGTGACAATAACACCTGAGCTATCAGTGTTCAATATTTGTTTCTCTTGCCTTGCTCAGTGACAATAACACCTGAGCGATCAGTGTTCAACATTTGTTTCTCTTGCCTTGCTCAGTGACAATAACACCTGAGCGATCAGTGTTCAATATTTGTTTCTCTTGTCTTGCTCAGTGACAATAACACCTGAGCTATCAGTGTTCAATATTTGTTTCTCTTGCCTTGCTCAGTGACAATAACACCTGAGCTATCAGTGTTCAATATTTGTTTCTCTTGCCTTGCTCAGTGACAATAACACCTGAGCTATCAGTGTTCAATATTTGTTTCTCTTGCCTTGCTCAGTGACAATAACACCTGAGCGATCAGTGTTCAATATTTGTTTCTCTTGTCTTGCTCAGTGACAATAACACCTGAGCTATCAGTGTTCAATATTTGTTTCTCTTGCCTTGCTCAGTGACAATAACACCTGAGCTATCAGTGTTCAATATTTGTTTCTCTTGCCTTGCTCAGTGACAATAACACCTGAGCTATCAGTGTTCAATATTTGTTTCTCTTGCCTTGCTCAGTGACAATAACACCTGAGCTATCAGTGTTCAATATTTGTTTCTCTTGCCTTGCTCAGTGACAATAACACCTGAGCTATCAGTGTTCAATATTTGTTTCTCTTGCCTTGCTCAGTGACAATAACACCTGAGCTATCAGTGTTCAATATTTGTTTCTCTTGCCTTGCTCAGTGACAATAACACCTGAGCTATCAGTGTTCAATATTTGTTTCTCTTGCCTTGCTCAGTGACAATAACACCTGAGCTATCAGTGTTCAATATTTGTTTCTCTTGCCTTGCTCAGTGACAATAACACCTGAGCTATCAGTGTTCAATATTTGTTTCTCTTGCCTTGCTCAGTGACAATAACACCTGAGCTATCAGTGTTCAATATTTGTTTCTCTTGCCTTGCTCAGTGACAATAACACCTGAGCTATCAGTGTTCAATATTTGTTTCTCTTGCCTTGCTCAGTGACAATAACACCTGAGCTATCAGTGTTCAATATTTGTTTCTCTTGCCTTGCTCAGTGACAATAACACCTGAGCTATCAGTGTTCAATAATTGTTTCTCTTGCCTTGCTCAGTGACAATAACACCTGAGCTATCAGTGTTCAATATTTGTTTCTCTTGCCTTGCTCAGTGACAATAACACCTGAGCTATCAGTGTTCAATATTTGTTTCTCTTGCCTTGCTCAGTGACAATAACACCTGAGCTATCAGTGTTCAATATTTGTTTCTCTTGCCTTGCTCAGTGACAATAACACCTGAGCTATCAGTGTTCAATATTTGTTTCTCTTGCCTTGCTCAGTGACAATAACACCTGAGCGATCAGTGTTCAATATTTGTTTCTCTTGTCTTGCTCAGTGACAATAACACCTGAGCTATCAGTGTTCAATATTTGTTTCTCTTGCCTTGCTCAGTGACAATAACACCTGAGCTATCAGTGTTCAATATTTGTTTCTCTTGCCTTGCTCAGTGACAATAACACCTGAGCTATCAGTGTTCAATATTTGTTTCTCTTGCCTTGCTCAGTGACAATAACACCTGAGCTATCAGTGTTCAATATTTGTTTCTCTTGCCTTGCTCAGTGACAATAACACCTGAGCTATCAGTGTTCAATATTTGTTTCTCTTGCCTTGCTCAGTGACAATAACACCTGAGCTATCAGTGTTCAATAATTGTTTCTCTTGCCTTGCTCAGTGACAATAACACCTGAGCTATCAGTGTTCAATAATTGTTTCTCTTGCCTTGCTCAGTGACAATAACACCTGAGCTATCAGTGTTCAATATTTGTTTCTCTTGCCTTGCTCAGTGACAATAACACCTGAGCTATCAGTGTTCAATATTTGTTTCTCTTGCCTTGCTCAGTGACAATAACACCTGAGCTGTCAGTGACAATAACACCTGAGCTATCAGTGACAATAACACCTGAGCTATCAGTGACAATAACACCTGAGCTATCAGTGACAATAACACCTGAGCTATCAGTGACAATAACACCTGAGCTATCAGTGACAATAACACCTGAGCTATCAGTGACAATAACACCTGAGCTATCAGTGACAATAACACCTGAGCTATCAGTGACAATAACACCTGAGCTATCAGTGACAATAACACCTGAGCTATCAGTGACAATAACACCTGAGCTATCAGTGTTTACCTCCTTGATTTCTCATTGTTTGTCATCATTTTCACGAGTTTTCATTCACAAACACCTGGGAAATAAATCTCATGTTCCCCATGCAATAAACCCCCAGTTACCATAGTTGCAGGAAGCAGGTTATACATGGATAATCAAAAGCAAACCCAATAGAAACGCTCGGGTATTCTTCGGCTCTTTTCATTGGCGTTTTCCCAGACCTTAGACAGACGGCACTGCTTTGCAAAGTTCCAAAAACGAACTGGCAAACTGGCACAAGTAAACACAAAACAAAACTACTTCATGAAAGGTCATACATTCATCACAAACAAATGAAACCTAGCGAAATGTTTTGTCTTCTTACAAAGTCACGGAGTGCGTGTATCTGTGTTTCGATACACAGACGTTCGGAGAAACACGAACGTCAAGTTCAAGTCAAACCAATTAACCCCTGACACACACATTTTGACCCGTGCACAAGACGTTGAATCGCTAAACGAAGCGCAAATAAGAAATAATAATAAAAGCAAAGAACAGAGCAACAAGATATGCAAACATCCAACAAAGCCGAGCAAGCAGAATGACAGGTCTAATGAAAAACAAAGAGGCAATGAGTCGGAAACAAGATCGCGATTCTTTCCTTCGCTGCACGACGCAAATTTTCTGTGACCTTTGACCCAACGTAGCTTCCACATTCAATCACTAAGCTTAATATTTACAACTGAAACCCGAGGGGGTGGAATACTGAGAGGAACCTACAGAACTGTGCATCCTCATACCTGACATACTTATCCCAACATTTTATGAACTCAAAACACAGAAAGTTGCTTTCACACGCCAGCTTTGATTGCAACAACGTGCTGGGGCACCCAAACATGCATTATCAAAACGGAACTTGTGTTTCAAAGCATGGCTCCCTGTGTTGATTTGGCACTTATTTTCTCACAACAAAAATTATGACAAAAACGATGTTTGGTGGTTTGTTGTTAGACCAGCTTTTTTGTCGGTCCTCGGAGGGCATATCGACTTTTGTTTCATATTTATTGACCGCGGCCTTCGGCCTTGGTCATTAAATATGAAACAAAAGACGATATGCTCCCCCTCGGACCGACAAAAAAGCTGGTCTGTCAACAACCGATCAAACATCTTATTATCTGCATTCAATCTATCTATACATATAATAAAAGAGAGTGTCTGTCTGTCTGTGGTCGCCATACCTCTGAGATGGCAAGAGGCAGGAACAAGATAGTGTGCACGTACACTCCCTAGGTGCCGCAGATGTGCACCTGGGTTTTAGTTTCTTGATTCATTGTTTCCTTTCTCAGATTATAGACCTCCCATTTATTGAATACAGCCTATATGGTGCAAGACCAGTTCAGTGCCTACTGTTCACCTGTAGCAAGCACATCATGCCAGTGATATTAGAGACTCGCTGTTGCTCCTATGAGGGGAAGAAATGAAGAATGAAAAATTAACTGGACAGTTCCGGAAATTTCTAGAAGGTAAGGGAGATAACTCTTTTTTGTCTGTGGTCGCTATACCTCTGAGATGGCAAGAGGCAGGAACAAGATAGTGTGCACGTACACTCCCTAGGTGCCGCAGATGTGCACCTGGGTTTTAGTTTCTTGATTCATTGTTTCCTTTCTCAGATTATGGACCTCCCATTTATTGAATACAGCCTATATGGTGCAAGACCAGTTCAGTGCCTACTGTTCACCTGTAGCAAGCACATCATGCCAGTGATATTAGAGACTCGCTGTTGCTCCTATGAGGGGAAGAAATAAAGAACGAAAAATTAACTGGACAGTTCCGGAAATTTCTAGAAGGTAAGGGAGATAACTGTTCACCTGTAGCAAGCACATCATGCCAGTGATATTAGAGACTCGCTATTGCTCCTATGAGGGGAAGAAATGAAGAATGAAAAATTAACTGGACAGTTCCGGAAATTTCTAGAAGGTAAGGGAGATAACTCTTTTTTTTGTGGTCGCCATACCTCTGAGATGGCAAGAGGCAGGAACAAGATAGTGTGCACGTACACTCCCTAGGTGCCGCAGATGTGCACCTGGGTTTTAGTTTCTTGATTCATTGTTTCCTTTCTCAGATTATGGACCTCCCATTTATTGAATACAGCCTATATGGTGCAAGACCAGTTCAGTGCCTACTGTTCACCTGTAGCAAGCGCATCATGCCAGTGATATTAGAGACTCGCTATTGCTCCTATGAGGGGAAGAAATGAAGAAAGAAAAATTAACTGGACAGTTCCGGAAATTTCTAGAAGGTAAGGGAGATAACTCTTTTTTTGTATCCAAACAAAGGAGGTAAAGCTAATGATAATGGGATAGCGAGCGTCTTAAATTGCTACAGGGCTCCGCTTACTCCCGGGCGAAGCCGGGCTTAACTGCTAGTGGATTAATATGGTACGGGAAAAATCAGGAACAGGCAATGCAGTTTTCACTGGGTCCACGTATTTAAGTTGTGTTTGTGTGTGTGTGTGTGTGTGTGTGTGTGTGTGTGTGTGTGTGTGTGTGTGTGTGTGTGTGTGTGTATGTGTGTGTGTAGCTACCTTAAATCGCGTAAAGCGATGCCAAAACATGTAGTCAATTTGTCGGTCCGAAACTAAACGTTAGACACTGAAAATCTGGAATCATTTATCGTCGTGACAACTAAAACATGGCATTTTGAAACCCCTAGACTGTAAATGGTTGAGCGAGTCTCGGCGAAGCAAGTCAACATAGTACCTAATTCGCAAAAACCGATTTTCTTTAATTCTAGGCATACGTTTAGAGTAAACATGTATCTATTTGACTTTTGGTTCAGAATATTATGTGGAATACAATGCAATAATTTTAAAATCTGTTTCTGATAATTCAAGTTAAGTTACAACTTTGATTAACAAATTAATTAACTAATAATGTCCTTTGCGCAGGTCTTCTGACTGGGTCTGTTTACCTGCATCCTCTGGCGGTCTCGATATCATCCAACGGTAACGGCAAAGCCGCTAGAGTGGTGGCGGTGAAGACACACTTGGCTCCAGCGGTAAGAAAAGAATTGCACGTGCACTACACTCCTGCTGAATTCTCATTCAAAGTTTTGTCCGAAATTTCATATTATTTATTTTGAAGCAAGACTCACAAAAGGGATATTAGAGAGATTAAGAAGCACTACCACATTCGTTTCGTTGGCATTTTCGGTTGTAAAACGTCACACCTTTTTGAGTACACGTGACTTCCGATCTCTACGGACAGAAATTCGCTTCGCCAAGAGAAACGAAATTCGTAGAATTGGTCATTCTGACGAAAGTGACTTCGGTCGCGTTTTATATTCGAATAGTCATAAAATATGCCTACCTTGTGTAATCGATGTATGCTCTGACATCTTTAGGCGCGATTTATCATTGAAATGTTTTTAAAAATTAAGTTTAAAAAGCCGTAAAGCAGGCTTGAATTGGCAGACGAAAGAAATTTTTAAGATGGCGACCCAAACATCAGGCCGACTCAACTTTTCAGTCGGCTGGTCAAGCCGCCTAGAGGAGAAAAATGCATGAAGCAGTTAAAGTTTATGATGTGTTGAGTTGTGGCCTGAGTATCTGATGCGTTTCAGCAGAAGTGAGGCAGCTGGTATTATCTGATCGACACTTCTGAACCGGTGCGACCAGCGAAACGAAATTCTTCTGTCCTCTTAACCGCTGTACTAGCGACACATGGTGTTCCCCCGCCGAGTGTCTTTTGCAACCACGAAAATGCCAACCATATGAATGTGGTAGCCCTTCTTAAAGTCTCTATTCCTCATGATTTTCTGATCCAATAAAAAACGTTTGTTGCCTAACAAGGCAGATGCGTTTGAGTACAGGTTTTGGTGATGTTTCCTTTTTTCTGACATACACAGAGACACACAGAAAGAAACAAAGAAAACCAAGTGTTATCATGTTCACAAGTTTTGATTCACAACAAGCTGGATAACAAAAAAACAAACATTGATCATACGTGACAAACCCAGGTAGTGAATGGGTCTGACCTTCAGGTGAAACGTGGATTGTCAAAGCAAAGTCCAATCCGGCAGCTTGTTTGATATGTGGAACCACCACGGCTTTGGATTCGTGTTTCCGAGGACGACGATTGTAAACATTCTGTGTGTATGTGCGTGTGTGTGTGTGTGTGTGTGTGTGTGTGTGTGTGTGTGTGTGTGTGTGTGTGTGTGTGTGTGTGTGTGTGTGTGCGCGCGCGTGTGTGTGTGTGTGTGTGTGCATGTGTGTGTGTGTGTGTGTGTGTGTGTGTGTGTGTGTGTGTGTATGTCTGTGTGTGTGTGTATGTCTGTGTGAGTTGCGTGAATGATGTATTTTGGAAAACGGCTCTTTAACCTAACGTATAAACTATTTGTCTCACAACACAAGACAATACCAAACAATGCCAGACAATACTAGACAATACCAGACAATGACAGACAATACCAGACAATGTCAATACCAGACAATAGCAGACAACGCCAGACTTTACCAGACAATGCCAGAAAATACCAGACAATGCCAGAAAATGCCAGACAATACCAGACAATACCAGACAATGCCAGACAATACCAGACAATGCCAGACATTACCAGACAATGTCAGAAATTCCCAGACAATTTCAGACAATGCCAGACAGTATCAGACAATATAGCTATTCTGATGAACACGTGGGGGAATTCGGGGGCTGTGATATGGCCCTTCGTGGTCGGCTGGGCGTTAAGCAAACAAACAAACAAAAAGTTCTTTAACAGGCAACAAACCTTGCAAGTTTCCAGAAGCTGCAATCTGAAGCGACCTATCTCTGATTCTAGCAGACGATCTGATCATCTCTCCAATGAATGTTTAACACAAAATCAGCAAACTCTCCTGTCACATAGAACGTCCATTGTATAGTGCAATGATGAAATGAAGTTACCGGTCTGAAACATTTAGTCGTTTCTTCTGAGACAATCCTTGTTCTCTTATCATCTACCGATTTACCGCAGTCTTCACCACGCGAATTCCCAACAGAAGTCAGACTTTCGAACATACAATATACGTAGGCAAGCATGATACGTCATGACGTCATATGATTCCTAGCACATAGACGCAATGCTAAACATCCGGTTATCTCGAGTTTTCTCCGTAATACATGTCCGTGGGTTTTTCAATGTTCGATTATTTCCGTGGCTTCATGCGGAAAGGGAACCGTCGTCTGCAATCAACGACATGGACCATTCTGGTACTTGTTGCTGACAAAAACATGATTTTAACACAGAATTTAATGTCAGAATAGCTATATAAACGCTATTGTGTTTTCATCGTAGCAATAGGGTCCGATATTTAGACTCGAACAAGTATAATGCGACTCGTCTTCGACTCGGCATTATACTTGTCTCGTCTAAATATCGGGCCCTATTGCTACGCTGAAAACACAATAGCTGGTAATACCAGACAATGCCAGACAATACCAGACAATGCCAGACAATACCAGACAATGCCAGATAACACCATACAATGACAATACCAGACAATGCCAGACAATACCAGACAATACCAGACAATGCCAGAAAACACAAGACAATGCCAGACAATACCAGACAATATCAGACAATGCCAGATAACACCAGACAATGCCAGACAATACCAGACAATGCCAGATAACACCAGACAATACCAGATAACACCAGACAATACCAGACAATGCCAGATAACACCAGACAATACCAGATAATGTCAGACAATGCCAGATAGCACCAGACAATGCCAGACAATACCAGACAATGTCAGACAATGCCAGATAACACCAGACAATGCCAGACAATGTCAGACAATGCCAGAAAACACCAGACAATGCCAGACAATACCAGACAATGTCAGGCAATGCCAGATAACACCAGGCAATGCCAGATAACACCAGGCAATGCCAGATAACACCAGACAATGCCAGATAACACCAGACAATGCCAGATAACACCAGACAATGCCAGGCTTGACACGGGATAATGTCATCCCTACTCTGGGACCAACAATCACCAGCCACACTGCTCTATGTGCATAGTGGTGATTAGTGTTAATGAATGTATTTCTTAAAGGCACAGTAAGCCTCCCGTAAACCATCACAGATACGGTCAGGCTTTTACACACAGTACAAACACCGTTTCATTTAAACACTCACCGATTGAGAACATCCTAGGTGCCCTCCGTAAAGAGCGAAAAATTTTCAAAGAATTTATTTTTGCGTGGTTTATCTTACCCCTGAGCCATCATGAACCCGTGTGATCCAGTTTCCCTTTTTCACAATGTAGTCGTCAGTTAGTCATTTGAATGCGACTTGATGTGAGCTTATCTACAATAGCACGTTTTTATGCACGAAACAAACGGCTGTGGTTCACAAGAACTCTGGCGATGGCTTTTGACTTGAGAGGAACGGCGATATGCCGCATAAACCGTCGTCTGCTACGACCCTTGCGTGACCCTGCTTCCGGGCTTTTCTTTTTTCAAACTTTCACAACTTCGAATTGCACTGATCTTGTCTTGATGAAAAAAGAATTCTTTTATGATTGAAGAATGTTTGTGTAACAAGCTGTCAATTAATTATTTAGATTTTAAAAGTTAGGTCTAGCGCAAAAACGCACCACGGTCCAAAAACATTCTGATAATCATCGATCCACGGCTATCGCCAGTTTAAGGGAAGTAACTCATGTTTGACCTGAGTTCAGGATGGGTCCAAAAAGTGTTCGAGACAATCTGCAAAATTAATAATAATAATAACGATTACTTATATAGCGCGTAAACCTCGTGGTGACGAGCCCAGAGCGCTTTACACTTACACAATCATAATACAAACAAGGAAAGAGAACTAAATCCGAATAAATTCAAACATGGTCACACCCACCCACACACGCACGCACACACACACGCACACACACACACACACACGCGCGCGCACACAGTCACACACACAATCTTTCTTTCGTCATTGTCAATGTTCAGGTAACCCGCAATGTCATTCCATGTACGCATACGTTATTCTAGTACAACACACACAGGCACATACACATCCTCATGAACGCCACACTTTAGTAGATAATACACGTGCCAGCGCCGATGACTCACCGATCATGGGATCTCCTTCAGAGGTCTAACTTAATTCTTTAAAAATTGCTCGCTCTTTACGTATGGCACCAAGGATGTTCCCGTTTGGTGAGCGTTCAAATGGAAGGGTGTTTGTATTGTGTGTAAAAGCCTGACAGTATCTGTGATGGTTTACGGGAGGCTTACTGTCCGGGCGTGATTTCCGGGATATTCATAACAGCCGTCCAGCACCAAAACGAGGCGCCATTGTTGTAAAGGGCCAAGTCCACGAAAATAAATTCTTTGAAAATTTCTCACGCTCGACAGAAAGCAGCCAGGATGTTCCCGTTCGGTGAGCCTTTAAATGGAAGTATGCTTGTTCTGTATGTAGACGCTCGGGGAGCTCTGTGATGGTTTACGGGAGGCTTACTGTGCCTTTAAAGAGACACTGGTAATGATTCCATGACGTATATGCTTCTTTTTTCACTACAGGCCACCCGAGCCAAATTCCTACTGGATAGGGGCATCTTACTCATTCGCAATCCTTACGAAGCCATCCTAGCCGAGTTCAACAGACAGGGCCGTGGAAATCAGACTGGGATACGAACAGCACAGAGCTTTCTGAAAGGTTGCTCTCTCGCTCTCTTTGTCTCTGTCTCTGTCTCTGTCTCTCTCTGTGTCTCTGTCTGTCTCTCTCTCTCTCCCCCTCTCTCTCCATCTATCTCTGTCTGTCTCTCTCTTTCTCGTCATGTAAATGAGTTCGAGACAAACTACAGCTTGGCAAAAACATCAGAAGTAGTTTTCCACGGCTCGTAACGACTAAGTCACCAAGACAAACTTCATTGTAAACTTGGCCAAAAAATTAGTGCAACAAATTTTGAACCCAAATTAAAGCACTCATTCCCGTGTCATTTCATTAAAACTTTATATGCCAGTTAAGGCCGTTCACCTAACAATCAGGATCACTCTTTGGATTAAATATTTCTTTAACAGGGATCACGTGACCGCCGCTCAAATAAGGGTACCCTCAAAATCGACCAGACAAAAACGGAAGGGCCGAATGAAAAATCGACAAAAAATCACAATAGGCAAAACTTTGCAACGTTTACCTACAAGAAAAAAGTCCAATCAATTATCTATCATGAACAGATTGTTTTCTGTAGCTACCTTGCGTACTTATTTCTCTTGGTGTCTTTTCCTAAGCTGCATTTGTCTCAGGACTCTCTCTCTCTCTCTCTCGCTTCCTCTCTCTCTCTCGCTTCCTCTTTCTCTCTCTGTTCCGCTCTCTCTCTCTCTCTCTCTCTCTCGCTTCCTCTCTTTCTCTCTCTGTTCCGCTCTCTCTTCCTCTCTCTCGCTCCCCCTCTCTCTCTTCCTCTCTCTCTCTCTGTTCCGCTCTCTCTTCCTCTCTCTCTTTCTCTCGCTTCCTCTCTCTCTCTCTGTTCCGCTCTCTCTTCCTCTCTCTCTCTCTGTTCCGCTCTCTCTCTCTCTCTCTCGCTTCCCCTCTCTCTCTCTGTTCCGCTCTCTCTTCCTCTCTCTCTCTCTCTCTCTCTCTCTCGCTTCCTCTATCTCTCTCTGTTCCGCTCTCGCTTCCTCTCTCTCTCTCTCTCGCTTCCTCTCTCTCTCTCTGTTCCGCTCTCTCTTCTTCTCTCTCGCTCCCCCTCTCTCTCTTCCTTTCTCTCTCTCTGTTCCGCTCTCTCTTCCTCTCTCTCGCTCCCCCTCTCTCTCTTCCTCTCTCTCTCTCTCTCTCTCTCTCTCGCTTCTCTCTCTCTCTCTCTCTGTTCCGCTCTCTCTTCCTCTCTCTCTCTCTCTCTCTTGCTTCCTCTCTCTCTCTCTCTGTTCCGCTCTCTCTCGCTCCCCCTCTCTCTCTTCCTCTCTCTCTCTCTGTTCCGCTCTCTCTTCCTCTCTCTCGCTCCCTCTCTCTCTCTTCCTCTCTCTCGCTCCCCCTCTCTCTCTTCCTTCCTCTCTCTCTCTGTTCCGCTCTCTCTTCCTCTCTCTCGCTCCCCCTCTCTCTTCCTTTCTCTCTCTTCCTTTCTCTCTCTCTGTTCCGCTCTCTCTTCCTCTCTCTCGCTCCCCCTCTCTCTCTTCCTTTCTCTCTCTCTGTTCCGCTCTCTGTTCCTCTCTCTCGCTCCCTCTCTCTCTCTTCCTCTCTCTCTCTCTGTTCCGCTCTCTCTTCCTCTCTCTCGCTCCCCCTCTCTCTCTTCCTTTCTCTCTCTCTGTTCCGCTCTCTCTTCCTCTCCCCCCCCCCCCCCACGCCCAACAACCAAAGCGCCTACAACACCTATCACATAGCTCTATTCAAACAAGGCTAAATCACATACACCGCCCTCCTACCTGAACTTAAGTTCCCCATTCTGATATATTATTTTAGCAAGTTATATTTAATATTCTTATTTGGCTAATAATTATTTTTATGTTTCTAGTTACGTATTTATTTACTTATTCAGCCAGTTCTTTATTACATTATTTTGGCATTATCCAAAAGTCTAAAAAATATTTTACATAAATAAAAAGCAAATAAGCCCACAAAACCGCTCCACTTCAACTATATTTCGCGTACACAATGGCAACAACCCCAACAAAATCTTTACTTCCATCCCCATTTTGAAATATCGCAACAACAGACTTCCAGATCTATAACACGATCATATGTGTTCTCTGTTTGCATGTCTGTCCAGTGTCCTGTCCCCCCATAAAGCATATCAACTCTACCTGTCCCAAGATAGGCCAATTGGTTCTAAGAGGACGTTAAAACTAATTATCATCATCTCTTCCTCTCTCTCGCTCCCCCTCTCTCTTCCTTTCTCTCTCTCTGTTCCGCTCTCTGTTCCTCTCTCTCGCTCCCCCTCTCTCTCTTCCTTCCTCTCTCTCTCTGTTCCGCTCTCTCTTCCTCTCTCTCGCTCCCCCTCTCTCTTCCTTTCTCTCTCTTCCTTTCTCTCTCTCTGTTCCGCTCTCTCTTCCTCTCTCTCGCTCCCTCTCTCTCTCTTCCTTTCTCTCTCTCTGTTCCGCTCTCTCTTCCTCTCTCTCGCTCCCCCTCTCTCTTCCTCTCTCTCGCTTCCCCTCTCTCTTCCTTTCTCTCTCTCTGTTCCGCTCTCTCTCTCTTCCTCTCTCTCGCTCCCTCTCTCTCTCTTCCTTCCTCTCTCTCTCTGTTCCGCTCTCTCTTCCTCTCTCTCGCTCCCCCTCTCTCTTCCTCTCTCTCGCTTCCCCTCTCTCTTCCTTTCTCTCTCTCTGTTCCGCTCTCTCTCTCTTCCTCTCTCTCGCTCTCTCTCTCTTCCTTCCTCTCTCTCTCTGTTCCGCTCTCTCTTCCTTTATCTCTCTCGCTCCCTCTCTCTCTCTTCCTTTCTCTTTCTCTGTTCCGCTCTCTCTTCCTCTCTCTCGCTCCCACTCTCTCTCTCCCTTTCTCTCTCTCGCTCCCTCTCTCTCTCTCTTCCTTTCTCTCTCTCTGTTCCGCTCTCTCTTCCTCTCTCTCGCTACCCCTCTCTCTTCCTTTCTCTCTCTCTGTTCCGCTCTCTGTTCCTCTCTCTCGCTCCCCCTCTCTATCTTCCTTCCTCTCTCTCTCTGTTCCGCTCTCTCTTCCTCTCTCTTGCTCCCCCTCTCTCTTCCTTTCTCTCTCTTCCTTTCTCTCTCTCTCTGTTCCGCTCTCTCTTCCTCTCTCTCGCTCCCTCTCTCTCTCTTCCTTTCTCTCTCTCTGTTCCGCTCTCTCTTCCTCTCTCTCGCTCCCCCTCTCTCTTCCTCTCTCTCGCTTCCCCTCTCTCTTCCTTTCCCTCTCTCTGTTCCGCTCTCTCTCTCTCTTCCTCTCTCTCGTTCCCTCTCTCTCTCTTCCTTCCTCTCTCTCTGTTCCGCTCTCTCTTCCTCTCTCTCGCTCCCTCTCTCTCTCTTCCTTTCTCTCTCTCTGTTCCGCTCTCTCTTCCTCTCTCTCGCTCCCCCTCTCTCTTCCTCTCTCTCGCTTCCCCTCTCTCTTCCTTTCTCTCTCTCTGTTCCGCTCTCTCTCTCTCTTCCTCTCTCTCGCTCCCTCTCTCTCTCTTCCTCCGACCGCATGGAGCCCGTCCAACCCTACGCAGACGGAGGACAGCGGAGTCCAGTGCAGCGTGCAGACGGCGACCCACCCTACGACAGCCAGCGGGACCCGGCACGGGACTCGCCCCAACACGTCCTCTCGTCCCACGACTTCCCAGCGCTGCCCCATCGGCCGCCCCAGTCCCCTGTTGCCAGCCCCTCCACCTCCAGCGCAGATGGCTTTACCCCCCTTTGGCGTGACGCTGACCATAGGGACACCCTTGGCAGGGGGCGGGGTAGAGGCTCTCCGACGACCAGCAGTCACCCTCACGACAGTGGCGGGCGCGGCGGGGATCTGGGTGGCGTACCGAGGGCACGGCTAGACGGCGGCGGTGATGGAAACACGGCCACAGCCGAACCTCCAGGCGTGATGACGCGCAGCAGGCTACAGACGGGCTCCACCTCTGGAACTCCCCGTGGACCAAACCACGGCACCAAGACGCAGCGCCAAGGTCGTATCGACATCATGCTTGGCGGCGGCAACAGAGCGCCTGCTCCTGGGACGCAGGGTGATCCTGACCCCGGCACTCACCGGCGTCAGGGCCGCAGCGCCGACAAGCAGAGAGACAACAGCAGCATGTGACGGTGCGGCAACGATAGGCCAAACAACGTACCGAGAGATAGTGCAAAGGGTATCATTCGTTTCCTGAGTTGGAACATCGATGGACTCGCAACGAAAATAGCAGACCCCGATTTCGTGAGTTATATACACAACTTTAACGT
This sequence comes from Littorina saxatilis, assembly GCF_037325665.1. NCBI lineage: Eukaryota > Metazoa > Mollusca > Gastropoda > Littorinimorpha > Littorinidae > Littorina > Littorina saxatilis. The sequence goes on along the minus strand of NC_090250.1, from coordinate 55,122,796 downwards.
CGTTTGCCTAGTTGGACGGTCCGATCATAACATTGTAAACCTTGTCCCACGTTACCGACCACGTGTGCAGCGGGAATCGCCCATCACTAGGACTGTTTTTGATTGGTCGGGCGATTCAATGGAAACCCTTAGAGGGTGCCTCGATTGCACTGATTGGACAGTATTTGTGGACTCGTCCCGTGATGTTGATGAACTGACAGAATGCGTAACCGATTATGTGTCTTTTTGTGTGGACAATGTTGTGCCGAAGAAAACAGTGAAGGTGTACAGCAATACAAAGCCCTGGGTCACGAAAGATATCAAAGATGTGCTGAATAAGAAGAAGAAAGCTTTTAGAGAAGGGAATTGTAACATGAGGGAGGTTCAGAGGGAGGTCCAGAGTTCGATAAGGAGGGGGAAGGAAGAGTTTAAGAGGAAGGTAGAGGGAAATTTCACGGGGAACAACATGAAGAAGGCATGGGAGGGGTTGAATGTCATGAGTGGCTACAAGGGGAAGAAGGGTGGGAGTAAGGAAAAAAGCAACGCTACGCAGTCAGATGCAAATGATCTCAACCAGTTCTATGCACGCTTCGATAAACATGACTTCAGCGGGGAAAGGAAGGCAATGCGGGACAGGTTGACCAGTGATAGTGGGCTTACGGAAGGAGATTCCCCAATAGTGGTGACGGAAGAAGAGGTGGAGAGGGGGCTGAAGAATGTTAATGCTAGCAAGGCGGGGGGACCAGATGGGATGATGCCCAAAGTTTTAAAACTATGTGCAGAGCAACTTAGTTATATTTTTTCAGTCATTTTTAACATGTCGCTTGGTGCTAGCAGGGTACCGGCCCTATGGAAAACTTCATGCATTGTTCCTGTGCCAAAGAAAAAGACTGTGATAACCATGAATGACCTGAGACCTGTGGCACTTACTTCTGTTTGTATGAAAGTCTTTGAGAGAGTTGTTTTGTTCAAATTGAGTGATTGTGTGAAAGATTTTATTGATCCATGTCAGTTTGCATACAGGAAAAACAGGAGTGTTGATGATGCTGTGTTGAATGTTTTAAACAAGATCTACTCTCATTTAGAAAAGCCTGGCTCTTATATTCGCTTGATGTTCTTTGATTTTTCCAGCGCTTTTAATACTATACAGCCTCATTTAATGGCGGAGAAGCTTTTTAGCATGAATGTCCCAGCAGCCACCATCCTCTGGGTTATGGACTACCTGACAAACAGGCCACAGTATGTTAGGGTGGGGGGGCAATCAGTTTCAGACACAATCTGCACAAACACAGGGGCACCACAAGGCACAGTACTCTCACCTTTTCTTTTTTCTCTCTACACAGCAGATTTCAGAAGTTCTAGTGACTCCTGCCCCATAACCAAGTTTGCTGACGACACTGGACTGACCGGACTGCTGACTGTTGACGACGACTCTGACTACAGGCAGGAGGTAGATAGGTTTGTGGGGTGGTGTGAAAACAACTATTTAGAGCTTAATGTGGGGAAGACAAAGGAAATGATAATGGACAACAGGAGGGGGGAACATGTACACAGGGAGATAGTGATCAAGGGGGAGGTCGTAGAGAAGGTAGAGCAGTATAAGTATTTGGGGGTGATTATAGACAATAAGTTGACATGGAAACCAAACTCTGATGCCCTTGTGAAGAAACTCCACTCTCGCCTGTACTTTTTGAGAAAACTCAGGTCTTTTAACATCAGACAAGAAATCCTTCAGATGTTTTACACTTCAACGTGCAATAGTGTGTTGTACTTTGGCTCCGTGTGTTGGGGTGGCAACATCAACAAGCAAGACAGGGATAGATTAGATAAATTCATCAGGAAAGCAAGTGGGGTGGTTGGGAGGAAGCAGGACAATTTCACATCAACACATGAACGACGACTGACTGACAAGGTACAGAAGATTTTGGCTGACGACTCGCACCCACTCAGACCGGAATTTGACAGTAGACGGACAGACAGGAGCAACAGATTCAGACAACCAACCGCAAGATCCACACGCTACAGAAATTCGTTCATTCCATCTGCAATTCACATCTTCAATTCTCAGGTGGGGCGGTAGATGCTGGTGTTGTCGCTCTGATGCACGGGGTCAGTGTTCTGTATTGTTTCAGAATTGTTGATTTTGTTTTGCATTCTACTCTCTTAATCTTAGACAATATGTGATAACCGGCAAGGTGCTGACTTTCTTTTGTGCATTGTTGATGGTGAATGCATGTTAATTTATTTTTAATATACTTTCTTATGTGATAACCAATGTGCTATATTTTCTCAGGACAAAGAACAAATGTTTATTTTGAATGTTTTATGTATGTTATTATTACGGACACAAACGCTCAGCAATGTAATTTCTCTTTTAGAGATTAATAAAGTTATTGTATTGTATTGTATTGTATTGTATTGTATTGTATTGTATTGTATTGTATTGAAACGTTCCTGGATAAATCGTTCATTTTGAGTAACACGTTCTGCGACTTTGTAGTATTTTCGAGCTCGGCTGTCAAACTGACTGACAAAGGCCGTAGGTCAGGTGGGGTCATTATACTGGTAAAAAAGGAAATAGCTAAATTGTTTGATGCGATTGAGGTAACGTACGATCACATGGTCTGTCTCAAAATATCGAAGACACTGTGGAATCTGGACAAAGATGTTATATACCTAGCTGCGTATATCCCTCCCCAAACTTCACCGTACTATGATACCTCCCAGGCCAAATGTCACATTGAACAAACTGAACTATGTATGTTAGACATGTTAGAAAGGTACGGAGAAGTTTACATCATCCTATGTGGGGACATGAACGCAAGAACTGGGTCCTTGCAAGCTATTGCTGACTCAGAAAATCAGCTAGACGACCCGTGCAACCATCAAGTTCTGTATAGCCCTTCTCGATTGTCAGAGGATCGGACAATTAACACGTTTGGCTGGGAACTCTTGTCGTTATGTTCTAGTTTTGGTCTGTGTCTGCTAAATGGTTTTTGCACGCCCTCTTCGTCTAAGCATTTTACATACATATCCAGACATGGAAATAGTGTAAACGACTACTTTATCATCTCAGAAGAGTTATCATCCCTCTGCCTGGGCTTGACCGTCGAAGAGAGAATTGAATCCCCCCATATGCCGCTATGCTTAACACTTACAGGCCCCACTAACAAGAACACAGGGCAAACAGAAAACGAAACAAAGAAAGGGGTACGAGTTAAGATGTCATGGGATACACATAAAGAACATGAGGTAAGAGAGCTTATTGACTCGGAATCATTCGCTGGTAAACTCGAAGAGGCGGGGCAGATGATAAGTGGGGATATCGATGGATCAGTAAAGTTGTTCAACCGTGCCCTTAAGGAGGTAACTAAGCCAATGGAAATTACTGTTAAGAATGGTTCTGTTTCGGTCGGCGAGAAAAACAAATGGTTTGACTTTGAATGTCAACAGCAAAAAAAGTTGACACGAAAAGCTCTTCGAAGGTACAAGAAAAACAAGACAGCTCTTGACATGGAGAAGAGAACAGATACAATCAGTTTTAAAGAATGTGAAAAAGAAGCAGAGCGGTGTAAAACGGTATATTTAGATGAAAGGAAGAAGTACAACCAGCTGCTGAAAAATAAAAAGATTACATTTAAACAGAACAAAGTGTCACTTTTACTTGCCAGCATTCATGACCCCCAAAGCTTTTGGAGGGAAATTAGAAAATTCAAGAGAAAGGGAAGAAGCTCGCCTAGCATTAGTAAAGATGACTGGTTTAACCATTTTAAGGGCGTGTTTAATAATTTAGCTGCTGGAGCGACTCCAGTTTAGCAAACCGAGTTATCCGCGGAAGAGGTCCCGGACCTCGACATGGACGAGCTAAATAAAGATATATCTGAAGGAGAGGTAAGAGAAGCCATTAGAGGGCTGAAAAAAGGCAAAGCAACAGGTATAGATGAAATCCCAAACGAGTTGCTTCGCATCGCAGGTGATGATGTTACTACTTACCTGGTAGAGCTTTTTAACAAACTGTTCCACACAGGAACATACCCAGCTGAGTGGGCCAAAGCCATTATTCACCCAATCTTAAAAAAAGGCAACGATGAGAACCCTGACAATTACAGGGGCGTGTCGCTGCTAAGCTGTGTCAGTAAACTGTATACTGCCATCATTAACAATAGATTGACTAAGTGGGCTGAAATGAACAATGTCATGTCTGAGTCCCAAGCTGGATTCAGAAAAGGGTATACGACAGTGGACCATATTTTCACGTTATATGCAGCTGTAAGCAAGCAACTTAAACAACACAAGAAACTGTATGTGGCCTTTGTGGACTTCCAAAAGGCGTTCGACACTGTCAAAAGAGATGTACTATGGAATGTACTGCTCAAGATCGGCATTGGGGGCAAAATGCTTCAAACACTCAGAGCAATGTACTCAAACGTATTATCTTGTGTTCGGTGTAACTCTGACTACACGGCCTTTTTTGAGTGTATGCAAGGTCTTAAACAAGGATGCTTGGCAAGCCCAATCCTGTTCTCTTTTTTGATTAACGAACTTGCGTCTGAAATGATTCTAAAAGGGAGGCATGGAATTCAACTTCTTCCGGGTGAAATTGAACTATTTATCATGATGTTTGCTGACGACATAGCATTGCTTTCAGTGACACCGGTGGGACTACAAAACCAGTTAAATATATTGCATGAAGTTGCCAACAGATTAGGTTTAAAGGTAAACAAAGAAAAAACAAAAGTGTTGGTATTTCGCAACGGTGGATACTTGGGGAAAAACGAAGCCTGGACATTTGGTCACGACAACATGTACGTTACCAACTCGTATAAATATCTCGGCTTAACCTTGACCACCAAAGTTTCCATCCAACGATGCTTTGAAGACTCTATTGTACGAGCTAAGCGTGGTGTTATCGACATTTTTAGAGTTTTGTGGAATATTGGATGTTATGATCTAAACCTTTTTTTCACACTCTTTGATACACAGATTACCCCCATATTGCTATACGGTTCAGAAATGTGGGGTTGTTTTGATTGCTCTAACATTGAAAAGGTACACATGTTCGCATGCAAACGGATAATAGGTGTTTCCCCCCAAAGTCCCAACTGCATGGTATACGGAGAACTCGGTAGATTTCCCCTATCAGTCCTCGCTGCTACCAGATGCGTTAAATATTGGTTGCGGCTAAATCGCCTCCCCAACACAAGATATGTAAAAATGGCCCATGTGATGATGAGGAACATGGCAGACAGAGGGACAGACAATTGGTCCGCTAGGGTCAGAAACCTCCTATGTGAAAATGGGTTTGGACATGTGTGGACGTACGGCTATGTCGGCAACGAAAAACACTTTATCAAGGCTTTTCAACAACGCCTAAAAGACTGCTTTACCCAGAACTGGCACAGTAAGCTAGAAGACAGTGAGAGGTATGACACATACAAATTGTTTAAACCTGACTTTGGAAGAGAAAAGTACCTTGACCAAATAGACAATCCATATATCCAAAAAGTGTTCACAAAACTCAGACTTGGGGTTTCACCCCTGATGTGCAACAAACAGAGATATTCTGCAAACGGTTCCCATGTTTGCCCACTTTGCAGATACCCTCACGAAAACGAGCACCACTTTCTTTTTAAGTGTCCAGTATACTCTGATATAAGAGAAACTTACCTAGGAAATGTCTTTGAAATCGGTCAACTAGAAAACTCGTCAATGCAGATACTACTAACACAAAACAAAAGTAGGTTGTGGGCACTCTCCCGGTATACATTTTATGCATTCAGGCATCGACAGCAACTGCTAGGCTAAAATGAATGTGTGTAAATGATTTTCGATCGCTATGTTCCAACCCTTAGCACTGTATTATGCACTTGTTCTTACTTGTTTGTGAGAGAGTATACATTGAATGGAAACTCTACTCCCCCCTTGTACAAACACAACAGTGTGGTTTACAATAAAAATTTCTGAGTTCTGAGTTCTGAGTTCTCTCTCTCTTCCTTCCTCTCTCTCTGTTCCGCTCTCTCTTCCTCTCTCTCGCTCCCCCTCTCTCTCTTCCTTTCTCTCTCTCTGTTCCGCTCTCTCTTCCTCTCTCTCGCTCCCCCTCTCTCTTCCTCTCTCTCGCTTCCCCTCTCTCTTCCTTTCTCTCTCTCTGTTCCGCTCTCTCTCTCTTCCTCTCTCTCGCTCCCTCTCTCTTCCTTTCTCTCTCTCTCTGTTCCGCTCTCTCTTCCTTTATCTCTCTCGCTCCCTCTCTCTCTCTTCCTTTCTCTCTCTCTGTTCCGCTCTCTCTTCCTCTCTCTCGCTCCCACTCTCTCTCTCCCTTTCTCTCTCTCGCTCCCTCTCTCTCTCTCTCTTCCTTTCTCTCTCTCTGTTCCGCTCTCTCTTCCTCTCTCTCGCTACCCCTCTCTCTTCCTTTCTCTCTCTCTGTTCCGCTCTCTCTTCCTCTCTCTCGCTCCCACTCTCTCTCTCCCTTTCTCTCTCTCGCTCCCTCTCTCTCTCTCTTCCTTTCTCTCTCTCTGTTCCGCTCTCTCTTCCTCTCTCTCGCTCCCACTCTCTCTCTCTCTTTCTCTCTCTCGCTCCCTCTCTCTCTCTCTTCCTTTCTCTCTCTCTGTTCCGCTCTCTCTTTCTCTCTCTCGCTACCCCTCTCTCTTCCTTTCTCTCTCTTACTTTCTCTCTCTTCCTCTCTCTTTCTCTTCCTCTCTCTCTCTTCCTCGCTTTTTACATTTAGTCAAGTTTTGACTAAATGTTTTAACGAAGAGGGGGGAATCGAGACGAGGGTGTACGTGGTGTATGTGTGTGTGTGTGTGTGTGTGTGTGTGTGTGTGTGTGTGTGTGTGTAGAGCGATTTAGAGAAAACTACTAGACCGATCTTCATGACATTTTACATGGGAGTTCCTGGGTATGATATCCCCAGAGGTTTTTTTCATTTTTTTTATAAATGTCTTTGATGACGTCATATCCGGCTTTTCGTGAAAGTTGAGGCGGCACTGTCACGCTCTCATTTTTAAACCAAATTGGTTGAAATTTTGGTCAAGTAATCTTCGACGACGCCCGGACTTCGGTATTGCATTTCAGCTTGGAGGCTTACAAATTAATTATTGAGTTTGCTCATTAAAGTTGTCATTAAAATCGATTTTTCGCAAACAGATTAAAAATATATACATGTCATGTTTACTCTTAAAATGTGATCACAATTAACGAAAATAGATTAATTATTCTTACGATTAAAATTTAAGAAATCGATCAAAAAATGATTTCATCTTATTCTTTATCGTTTCCTGATTCCAAAAACATATATAGATATGATAGGTTGTATTCAAAACAAGCTCAGAAAGTTAACACGAATACAGAAAAGCGCGCTTTCCTGCTTAGCACAATACGCTACCGCGCTATTCTGGCGTGTGCATATCACTGCGTTTTGCACGTGGGAGGTGAGCGATTTCCTTCTCGCGGGGATTGACGAAGCTGTACTGTCTTGGTGAAAAAAATACATTGCGTTCAGTTTCATTCCGTGAGTTAGACAGCTTGACTAAATGTAGTAATTTCGCCTTACGCGACTTGTTCTTTCTTTCTGATAATGTATATAAACATCCAGGGCTGTTTTCAGTATTGTTTATAACATGTTCTGTTTGATTAAGGGTATTCAACTGGTATTTCCTTGTTTACACTACCTATTTTATTCATGTTTTTATTACTTAGTTAGTGGAAGAATCTTTTGTAATGTATGTTTGATGGTGTATGCTTTTAATTAAGCGTTGCTGACTATGAATGTAGATGTAAATGCTTGTATAACTGTGTTTTAATTTTAAATGTGTCAAGCGCAAAGAGCATACTTGTAAAATTATGATGTTGCGCTATATAAATGCTCATTGATTATTATTATTGTTATTATTTCTCTCCATCTCGTTCTCTCTCTCTCAGATTCCTCTCTTCCTCTATATCTCTCTTCCTCTATCTCTCTCCCTCTTCCTTTCTCTCTCTCTCTTCCTCTCTCTCTTCCTCTCTCTCTCTCGTCCTCTTCCTCTCTCTCTCTTCCTTTCCCTCTCCCCCTCTTTCTGCCTCTCCTTCCGTATCCATTGTTCTACACTACTCGTCATAAAAAAACTATACAGATGCGTTTGAGGGCAGATCTTTCTGATGAGGCTGTTGATTGTAAAACCAAGTATATGACTGAAAAGGCCATTGATTTCGCTACCTTGTTCAGAAATCAGATTGAGTTTACATGGCGTAGTGTCAATACAGTGAAACCTACAACACAGACACCCCCCAAAATCAAATTCGCAAAATCAAGGTTCCTGACAAAAAACCAGAACAACTAAATCGAAACATGTTTAGTATTCCTTAGACAGAACAATCAAATCTGCATCCAAATCAGTCAGTTTTGTTCACATATCTTGTCTAACATGGACGCTATGGCATGCTGAGCGGTGTAGGTGTCAATCCTCTCAGCAGGCATAAAAGGCAGTTTTTGAAGCCGCTTTAGCGGGTAATGAGACAAAAAATGGTACATTTGAGTAACTCGCAAACGCATTGCCTTCAAACTTTCGGAGATTTGTGCTCACACATGCCGTAAACTACACACGAAATCTCAAGTCATGTGAGATATTAGTTCTGCTGTTATGCGACATACCAGAAAGAGTTTTAAAAATAAAGATGTACCCTGTCCGATTGAACAGAAACAATTTAAAATCAGCATGCATTTAGAAAAATGAAAGCTTTAATTTACCCTTAAATTCAATACAGTTTCAACAATGGCTGTTTACAGCGCACTTGTTTAAACGCACACACAAATTCTTGCAAAATGCTTTTTCAAGAGTTATTGATCAGTTAAGCGTGTCAGCAGTGATACTCCGTCACGGCGGAGTGCTGACCGTGCACCCAAAAGCGGACTCAACCAGATGGGTATTTTTTGAAAGCTTGGGGCCTGCCAAACATAAACAAGTCGCGTAAGGCGAAAATACAACATTAAGTCAAATAGCTGTCGAACTCACAGAATGAAACTGAACGCAATGCCATTTTTCAGCAAGACCGTATACTCGTAGCATCGTCAGTCCACCGCTCATGGCAAAGGCAGTGAAATTGACAAGAAGAGCGGGGTAGTAGTTGCGCTAAGAAGGATAGCACGCTTTTCTGTACCTCTCTTTGTTTTAACTTTCTGAGCGTGTTTTTAATCCAAACATATCATATCTATATGTTTTTGGAATCAGGAACCGACAAGGAATAAGATGAAAGTGTTTTTAAATTGATTTGGAAAATTTAATTTTGATAATAATTTTTATATATTTAATTTTCAGAGCTTGTTTTTAATCCAAATATAACATATTTATATGTTTTTGGAATCAGAAAATGATGGAGAATAAGATGAACGTAAATTTGGATCGTTTTATAAATTTTTTTTTTTTTTACAATTTTCAGATTTTTAATGACCAAAGTCATTAATTAATTTTTAAGCCACCAAGCTGAAATGCAATACCGAAGTCCGGGCTTCGTCGAAGATTACTTGACCAAAATTTGAACCAATTTGGTTGAAAAATGAGGGCGTGACAGTGCCGCCTCAACTTTCACGAAAAGCCGGATATGACGTCATCAAAGACATTTATCAAAAAAATGAAAAAAACGTTCGGGGATTTCATACCCAGGAACTCTCATGTCAAATTTCACAAAGATCGGTCCAGTAGTTTAGTCTGAATCGCTCTACACACACACACACACACACACACACACACACACACACGCACGCACGCACATACACCACGACCCTCGTCTCGATTCCCCCCTCTACGTTAAAACATTTAGTCAAAACTTGAGTAAATGTAAAAAACGATGTTAACAAGAACTATTCTAGGGCGCACTTTCTCTTCTCAGTCAAAATTCAACTATACCCTGAAGAGTGATGCACGAGCATTTCAGACGCTTGCCTCTGAAAAAAAAAAGTTCTCAGCCAAATTACGAACTCAAATTGGTACTTTTTACATATAAATGTGTTGGTATCTTTTGATTATCACAAAACAATTTGCGACTGCTTTGGCCGAGGATGCTGGTGACAGTATCATTATTATGAACCTTACCCTAAATCCAGTAAAGACGTCGTCCAAAATGTAGGTAAGTTTTGATTAAAAATAAATTCACACAAGACTAGTATTGTTGTTTGGCTTCAATGGATATATTTTCGTCAAGTATGATGTCTTTACATCATATCTGTAAAATATTAAGGAATTTGAACAGCATACTATGTCACTATGACCTTCCAATCTTCGTAATCTCCAGCCCAGTAAAGCGTGCGAGACGTTTCCTGAAAAAATGTCGCTTTGTGGTGCGAGTTCAGTGTGACATGCTTAGCTTCCAGAACCCCATTTCTGACTTTCAAAGTTTATCTACATACATTTAGCAATGCACGAGCAAAATATGTAGATGTTACATGCCGAGTCTCAGTGATTATTAAAAATAATGTTCGAAGTTAGCGGATCATGAAAAATGCGAGCTTTAGCGAGCTTTTTCATGACCGCGAACTGAGACCATTATTTTTTTTTATAATCACTGAGACGAGGTGTGTAACCTCTTTCTTCAGTTATTCAAAGAAAAGAGGAGTTTTTTTGCGAAAGTTTGATCGAATCCTATTCACTCAACCAGTCAACCTGCGCAGGCGATCGATTAATGCGCGGTTGTATAGTTCCGTGCAAATCATTCCATTCTGTTAACACTTCTTGTCAGTTTTCCTATTTTGGACTCAAATCAAGTACACATGTATGCTGTTATTCTGCTGTGGCGGCAAAGGCAGATATTGTGTGTTCTGTATATGTTTTGGTATCGCTTAGGATAATGTTCTTTCGTCAAATGGGACTAGCAGACGAACTTTTGCACCCGTGTTCCAACGTTAAAAACTGTATGAAGTTCAGTTTTCTGGGGAAAATAGTGTATGAAACCGCTTTATGTTGTTTAAATTGATGAGACTGATGTGTGCATTTGGTTGCGTGTGATCTGTTTATTAAATGAAATATTGTTGAAAACTGACCGTCGGATTGCAGTCTGTTGTCGAAGAAACTGAGTGAAAAGAAATTTGAAAGGGGAACTACTCTTGTCGCAAGACAAAGTATGAGAGTTACTTGCTTGTGATGAACGTTTGTGCACAGCAGATCTAGATTCAGAAAACAACCAAACTCATGGATTTTATATGGAGATTCATGTGTTCAAGTCTGTAGTTGTTAATTTAAATGCGGTATGTTTGTATTGTTTGCTCCAGAGATGTATACTTCGTACATTAGAGCGTTCGGAACTTTTCAGTCCCAAAAGTAGTACCGACGCAGAACAGCTTCTCAACCCATTGCGCTATCGAGGATTCAGGCTGTTGCTGGGTCGTTATTTGTTTGGTTGCTGGGTGTTTATCGAAAAATAACTAGCTCTACAAGTTTACAGAGCTAAAGAAGCAGAGGGGGGAATAAGACAACTTAATGGTGCCTTTTGGTTTAATGCTATGGTAAAAATGCTAGTGATAGTGTTTACAGCTTGAAACAAAAAAATAACAGAGGGGAGTAGTCTTCCTCAATCTGGTTCAGAGCATAATGTATTTCTATTTTAAGAGGTAGCATTCTTTCTGATAAGAGCTAGAGCCAATATAATGATGCTGAATAGTTAAAAAATGAACTTTGGGACTCATCTGAGTAGCAGGAGAGCCTTCGTGATCGCCTCATCAGAAAGATCTGCCCTCAAACGCATCTGTATGGTGTTTTTATTAAGACGAGTAGTGTAGTGTAGTCGGATTCTTAATGTACGAGTGGATCTGATCTGAGCCTTTACTGGTTTTGTTAACGTTTGTTTTCCCTCTACACAACCCAGTGTTGCTCTTTGTTTCTTGTTCTGTGTGTGCGGTTTTTGTCATTTACTGATTTTATTGGACTTTCATTTTCGGTCTTCTTTATTGAAGAGTGTTTAGTTAACCTTTATTGATTTTCTTTTTCTATCCTCTTGCTTGTTTCAGGGTGGCCGAAACACGTTCAAAACAACATGGGTGGGTGGAAGAATCTGCACTTGGCCTGGGCAAAGGATAATACTTCTCTTCATGTTTTGGTGTACCATCGTATGGTGGCCCACTTAGAACAGGAACTTCATAACACCCTCCAGTTTTTGAATTTGTCCTTCGTCACTCCCAGAATACATTGTGCTGTGCGTAAACCGGAAGGATATGCGCACCGGAAAAAGCCGGACTGGGTGGAAGAAATGGCGGTGTTCAGCCGAACACAGAGGCAATCCCTGAATGCTGCTATTGACAGCGTGCGAAAGGCATTGCTGAAGAAAACGGGTGTGGATTTTGCCGACATGGACCAGTGGAAACGATGAATAATTGTGTGAGTGAAATAGACGATGTTGACAAATAACTGTGTTGGGTTTGCATGGGATGTCAAAGAGTGAATACCCTTGCTTTTAGTGGGACAAATGAATCCACACGTGCTCCTTGCCCACGTGTTTCCGACACACCCCTCGCTAGTGATTGGCCAGAGCAATGTTTGTCCCTATTAAAGCAAGGGTATTCACTCTTTCACAACCCATACAAACCCGGCAGAGTTTCTTTCTGAATTCGTCTATTGCTGCACGAGGTGGAGGACTAACGGGCATATCAATGGAAAGGACAGGGTTGGATTGGTTGTAATGGGGAGATAACTCCGGTAAGAAATATCTATTTTGCGACAGGTTTACTGCATTAAACATCAAGCAACAACATGTTACGAACATGATGTAATTAACATTGTGACATTTGACCTGCCAAAGTAGATGAAGGGCGTTGCTTTTCTTTCATTTCCGCTTTTATCGTTGACAACTTCGACGGGCTACACTAATGTAATAACAGATATAGAACAAGAGACCGAAGGTGAGAAGGACTAGTCTAAAAGATAAGAACGATGAAAGTGTACTCACCAAATACAAACATGTATAGAAACAATAGCAGAATCGGGTTTGACCGAAGTCTTCCTCAGCACAAAATGAATAAAACACAGAAATAAGCAAGTTGCGTAAAGCGATATAAAAAAACCATTTAGTCATGGTGTCGGCCTAAATCTAAAAGATCAACACTTTAAAAAAAAAAACGAAGGAGGATTATTCTTGATGTTTTGTCTTTTTTGCCTTGTTGTAATTAACATGTATTTGGTCTTTTGGGGGTGAAGAGTCATGTGGTTATATTCTGTCCAATTAATGAGATCATCTACACTGTTCTGCAATGATAAATAAACTTTGTCTATTTTTTTATCAGAAGTGTGTATGGTCGTATCATCAGCAAATAGTTCACAATCACCATTAACACTAAAAGGAAGATCGTTAATATACAGAGAGAAAATAAGTGGCCCAAGGACAGAACCCTGGGGGACTCCATATAACACCGGTCTTTTACTTGACATAGTGGAATTCACGCAGACGGATTGCTCTCGTCCGGCTAAGAAAGATGAGAGGAGGCATAGGGTTTGGGGTGACAATCTATACTCAGCTAATTTTCTTAAAAGTAACTCATGATTAATGACGTCGAATGCTTTTGCAAAGTCGACGAATAGGACACCACAAAGTTAATTATTATTAATGTTGCTAAGCAAGTTTTCAAGAAGGTTTATTAATGCTGTGTGGCACGAATGATTTTCTCTGAAGCCTGACTGATTTGAATGAATAAGGTCGTATTTCTTCAAATGTGCGGCCAAGTGTGTATATGTGTGTTTTTCAAGTGGTTTGAATAAAACAGGAAGAATCGAGATTGGTCTGTAATTGGCGGGGTCAGAAGAATTACCTGATTTGAATAGCGGGATTAGTTTTGCCTCCTTTAATTTGGCGGGAAAGTCAGATTTGTCCAGGCACAAGTTGTAAACGTATGTCAGAGATTCTGCAATAAAAGGGGCAGACAACTTCAAAATTTTCCCATCAAGATTATCTAGACCATGAGTACCAGATTGTTTTAAGCATATCAGATAATGGAAGACTTCGCTCACAGATAACAGGGGGATGTCTAAATTATGTGTAATATTTTTTGAAACACAAAACTGTTTCAACTTGTCCAGATTATTCTGTTTTGATCTATCATTTGTGATTATTTTTTCAACAATAGAAGTGAAATGAATGTTAAGATCATCCGCAGGTACATCAATGACAGAAGATTTTACGGTTTCTTTACGTGTCAACTGGTTGATCACTTTCCAGATGGCTTTTGAGTCAAAGTTTGTTTCGTATTTGATGCAGCGAGCTCACGGTAATATTTTTTGCGAGCAGCACGTTTCATGGACGTTACTTCGTTTCTCTGCTTTCTGTACTCTTCTTCTCTGCCATTACGCTCAAGAAAATCGCGGTGATTAATCGCACATTGAATGTCGTGTGTAAGCCATTTTGGTTTTGGGTGTTGCTGCACACGAGATGTTCGGAATGGTGCATGTTTATCATAATTATACTTTTATAAAGAAGTTGTACCATAATTCAAATGCTTCATCGGGGTCAGTATGATTATAAATTATTGAGACAGAGTGAGTGAGCGAGCGAGTGAGAGACAGACACACACACACACACACACACACACACACACACACACACACACACACACACACACACACACACACACACACTGAAACAGACACACACACGCACACACATACACAGACATACATATACACACACAAACCAGAAGGAGTGAGAGCGAGAGAAAAAATGAGAAAGAGAGATTCGTCAGTAAGTAGTGGTACTGACACGTAGCGATAATGACACGTAGCGCTAAACGATGTAGTGCTGTCGACACGTAGTGATAATGAACGAATGATAGCGACTCATAGACAAATTATTTGTAGCACTAATCAACGTAGCGATAGCGGCACGTAGCACAAATGACACGTAGGACAAATGACACGTAGTACAAATGACACGTAGCGCTAGCGATACGCACCCTTTAGAACTTTCGTTTGAAAGGATAAAGGTTGTGGCCCAACTTGTCTACATAAAATATATTGACAGACAGACCGAAGGACTTTCAGGAAAACACAAGATTAGACATACATAGTTGACGGACATATACACGGACAGATAGCTAAGCCAGATACTGTTAAAAAAAATAAAAAATTATTCTCTTTTTGTGAATTTTTTTAAAACATTACATGACATCACCTAAAACAAAGGGACGCAGATACTGTTAATAAGGGGACTTTCTCTTTATGTCTGCACTGGGGAAAAAAACTGACAGGACATAAAGCATGCATCTACTTATCTCCTTCAGGGACACAACACAGCAAAACATTATCTCAAACATGTGGTTTTATGTTTGCACCCATTGATACAATGATTTGCTCCTGATGTATCATCTTATACATAGATATGACTTGCTGTGTCGTACCAGATTTACACGAGTTGTTTTTTTGAATATTAAACTGCGAGCGAAAGCGAGCTGTTCACTATTTGAAAAAGCACCAAACATTAAACAGGTTTAAGCTCATCCAAAGTTGGTTATCTATGTTCCGCATACATCCTATTTTAACACAAAGGTAAAACAAAAGCAGTGTGGACATCCAGCGCAAGGCCTAGTTGCTTTGAAAAGGACCAGGGCTTAACAGGGAAATTATTTCTAACTTTCTGAGCTTGTTTTTGACCCAAACATAACATATCTATATGATTTAGGGATGAGAAAATGAGAACGAACAAGATAAAATCATTTTTGGATCGATGACAAAAAGTTTAATTTTAATTAGAAATTTCAGAAT
This sequence comes from Littorina saxatilis, assembly GCF_037325665.1. Taxonomy (NCBI): domain Eukaryota; kingdom Metazoa; phylum Mollusca; class Gastropoda; order Littorinimorpha; family Littorinidae; genus Littorina; species Littorina saxatilis. Next base: position 55,107,113 of record NC_090250.1, on the reverse strand, counting down.
TTTAATAACCAAACTCATGTATTAATTGATAAGCTTCCAAGCTCAAATTTAATCCCATAGTCCGTGCATCGTCGAAGAATTTGAGGATAACATGAAGTCTCAATCAAAAACCCAATAATTTGAGAGATACAGACACTTTTGTGAGGCTCTGGGCCGCCCACCACCCAAGAAGCACGCTGAAAATTAAAACGTACAGAAGGTGACGTCATTCACAAAAACTAAGAGTCATTCATTTTTGTTAAGTCTTTTCCGTAAAAGAAGCAGATCTCTTCCGGAGCATGGGTGTTTTTGTAAGGCTAAGCCTTGTCAAATCGTGATTACTGTTTGTACTCTCTTATAAATATTGAAGCTGTGAGACATAATTGCTATTCAGTCTGTGTAGGGCAGAGTTGTCTTCCACACTCGATCAGTTTATGTCTAACTCAGCCTAAGGCCTTCGTAAGATTAATCAACATTATTCCGTATGGAAAATAAACTCTGTCCAACGACAAATTCTTACTCGCACGTTATGTTTACATGTGACAAATCCAAGAAGTGAATGGTTTTGAGCTTCAGGTGAAACGCGGATTGTCAAAGTAAAAGCCAGTCAGACTTGTTTTGTTGATATGTGGTACCATCCCGACTTTGGATTCGTGTTACCGAAGACAACGACTGTAAACATTCACTCACAAAGACCCTATCAAAGTTGATAATATATACGCGACGACTCATAGTCAATTTGCAACTAATCTGTGAAATCAAAAATTACGCAAAGAAAATTGTTAAAACACTCAAAAGAAAAGACACATACAAATATGATTGGTGCTCTGTACATATTTAGACAGGGATAAAAGCGACATAAAGTTAACGTTTGACGTCGCATACAAGTATGACGTGATCGCTTCTGATGCGCTTTGGAGTCCTAAATTGTGACCCTCCACCACGGAATGAGTCGCATGTCATCTTTGCATGATTTTCATATTTTTACATTTTCCTGAAGAGTGTTTTATGCTCTATCCAGTGGTGAAAACCGTTTTAGAAAAGAGCACAAACTGTTTGAGTTATAAACCTGTGACTAAAGTGATCCTCACGCTGTTACCATGCACTCTCCGGACTTATATTAAGCCTAGCGCAGAACCGCGCGAGGTGACATGCGACTCATTTCGTGGTGGAGGGTCACAATTGCACTCTAAATATGTCCTTCACAAAATAGCTCCCTGTCAATGAGTGTACGTACTTTTGAACTACCAAAATTATGACAAAAACTATGTTTCGTGGCTTCTTGTCAGACCAACTTTTTGTCGGTTCCATGGGGGAACATACCTTCTTCGGTTTTGTCTTTATCGACCGAGGCTAACAAGAACTTCTGTCAAATATATACGTGACAGCCAATCCGACAGGACGCACAATATCAGAAACACAAATGTAGTTCAAATATGACAGGACATTTTGAGTCTTCTTCAAAGAAGAAAGCTTTATATGTTTACCACAAGACGACATCGTACCCAGAACATTGTCTGTCAAAGGTCACAATGTCATTGTGTTACAATCTCACATCTTTTCGGCTTTAGCTTGAGTCAGGAGGAACTTGCGAAGTCGGTTTTCCTGCGCTTTCCGCCGCTTCTCTATGACAATGTTGAGAGTGTAGAGGAAGGGGTTGAGTGCAGAGTTGAGCGGCAACACGAAGATGGCCATGGCCACGTTGACCTCGCCAGGCACAGTCACACCGTTATAGGCCATCAGACCCAGCACACCGATGGGGAACCAGCACAGGAAGTCTGATATCACCACGGTGATCAGGCGACGAACCACCGTAAGGTCACGGGAGGCGTTGGTCGTGTCTTGACTGGCCATGGAGTTGGCCCGTATGGACCAGTAGATGACGGCCTGGCCACAGGCGATGGCGACAAAGAGGATGAAGTTGAAGACGATCATGACGCCGAAGGAGTAGTCCCGCCCTTGAAAGTTGATCCTGGTGACGGGCAGCGGGATGCAGATCCCGGTTTGACTGTAGAAACGCCAGTGCGACAGGGATGACATTAGGGGCACGGCAGCTAGCAGCACACCGACAAGCCAAGCCAGGCCTGACGCCACCACAGCAGAGCGGCCCTTGAAGCGTACACTGCTGAGGGGGAAACGAAGCACGATGAAACGGTCCAGCGTGACGAGACAGATCATCAAGGCAGACACCTCGCTGGACAGCAGGGACAGAAATCCTGCCACTCTGCACGTCACGCTGGATTTCCAGGTCTTCTCTTTCCACCAGTAGTTACCGCGGTATAGCTGATCTGCCGTGCCCACTATGGTCAGGTACATCCCCATCAGAAAGTCAGCCAGGCTCAGATTGGTAACAAACATGTTGTAGCCAGACTTGGTGATAGAACGTCGTTGAAAAATCATTCTGACGACGAGACAGCCAGCGTTGCCAAGTATGGACAGTATGCCGATGACCCACAGACAGACACGGTAAAAGTTGGACCTCAGCAGATCATCACACGAAGAAAGCTCATCCTGTGGAGCAAAGCATAACTTCGCGTTGAACAGTTCAGGCAGTACGGCCCTGCAGCACAGTTTGAAGTTTGAAGCATAAATTGAGGACAGATGTTGTAGTCCGGTGAAAAGATCACTGGGATAATTTTCTAGTTCACGCCCTCTTATGTCCAGCTGCCTCAGTTTATGAAAGGGAGAAAACCCTTCTTCGCTTATTCTGCTCACACGGCTGTAAGACAGGTTGAGCACTTCGAGAGAAGGGAAATCCGCGAGTTGTGAACTGTTGAAGGTAGTGATGGGTGTGCCCGACAGATCGAGGCTAACCACGGAGTGTAGTTTTGCGCTTGAGTCGTCTTTGATGAAAGATCTGATAGGGTTTCCTTTCAGACGCAAAACACGAAGGATGGGTAGTGAACTAAAATTGTGAAAATAAAGAGATCGAACCATATTGTTACTTAGATCGAGAAGCTGTAGATTCTGAAACACAGCACGTGGCCAGGTGTCCATCCCACAGTCAGCCAGACTCAGGTAGACCAGGTAAAAGTTCTGCTGCAGCGCTGATGGAACAATACCGGACCCCTCAGCATCAAGGTATCTCAGGTCAGGAAAGTTGTCTGTGGGGAAAGGCTGAGGACAGACAAAGGCCAGGCCCTGACATTGACAGACAGACGGACAGGGCACGTCACAGTTCAGCTCGTCGTCACGCTGTGGACACTGGGGCCAACCATCACACAGGTGAGAAAGGTGGAGACACACGCTAGAACCTCGACACCTGTAAAACCCGGGACAGGTGAAATCAGCACAGCTCAGCTCGTCCTCCCCTCCAGGACAGTCGTTGACTTCGTTACACCGGAGAAACACGGGCATGCAGAACACGGACTGACCAGGACAGCGAAAATGAGTGGCAGGGCATGGGGTCGTGTTACGTTCCATGGCCACGTCAGTGAAGTTGCCGCGACCATCAAGGTAGATGATGACAGGAGGAGGGCTGCGCTGCCGAATCGGGGGTGACAGATGTTTACTCTTACACATTGTCTCATCACTAGCGTCCAAACAATCTGACAGGCCGTCACACACCTTGTCTTTTCCAAGAAATTCCCCGCTGCTGCAACTGCAAGTGCACAAATAATGTGACAGTGTTCGGGGGAAGGAGGACTAAGTCACAAAACTCTTTTGGTTAGCAGGTGAACATTTACTGATTTTTATATTTTGAGCTCTTTCGACTCTACAGGGTCCAATTCATGATAACAAAATGTTATGTAAATACCAAATGTTTTTGCAAAATAAAAAAACCGATTTGTATGCGTACAACCTTCTACCCTGTTTAAGAAAAGTATCTTTTGAGTTGAAATCGAATAAAAATGGAAGCTGTTTTATCTGTTGATTGGTTCTGTGAATCGATACTATAGAAACGTCATTATTGTTTTCATTATTTAATATAATATTTTACTGTCTGTGTGTCTGTATCTCTGCATGATGTATAATTATTTTGTTTAGATGCTTACGTTTATTCATTCTTTCTTAATTTATGTGGTGTTTTACGTCGTTTTCAACCACGAAGATTATATCGCGACGGGGGAAGGGGGAGATGGGATAGGGGAAAGGGGGGAGATGGGATAGAGCCACTTGTCAATTGTTTCTTGTTCACAAAAGCACTAATCAAAAATCCGCTCCAGGGGCTTGCAACATAGTACAATATATTACCTTACTGGGAGAATGCAAGTTTCCAGTACAAAGGACTTAACATTTCTTACATACTGCTTGACTAAAATCTTTACAAAAATCGACTATATTCTATACAAGAAACACTTAACAAGGGTAAAAGGAGAAACAGAACCCGTTAGTCGCCTCTTACGACATGCTGGGGAGCATCGGGTAAATTCTTTCTCGTCCCAACCACTATGGGACTCCCCCTAACCCGCGGGGGGCATCGGGTAAATTCTTTCTCGTCCCAACCACTATGGGACTCCCCCTAACCCGCGGGGGGTCCAACCAATATGGGACTCCCCCTAACCCGCGGGGGGAGACAAATCGTTTATTCATTCATCGCTCTGTCTTAGTCTTGTTTTGTATTATAAAGATCAAAATATGTTTATTAATTTGCTGAATGTGTTCATACATTTTGTTTTACTTTCAAAAAGTCGTATCTGTTGAGTGTTTGTTGTGTGAAAAAGCACGCCTGAACAAGAATACGTATAGTTTAACCACGAATATGAAACCTAAATTAATTGTAGTTTGTTGTGAAAAATATATTTTCCAATGGTTACACTTCCGCAGAAATAAGGACCGATGGTAGGTATAATTTAACCAACTGATTGTTCAAATTCTTTATACAATGAGGGATTCTTAATTAAGTCTGCACTATAGAAACACGTTTTTTAAGTTGTAATTTATTCAAACAAAGAGAAATTATGCCCTTTTTTTTTAAAGCATTGGTAGTGCACCCGGAACACAGAGTTTTGCTAAAAACAGGGGACACGTGTATTGCAAGAAAAAATACGTACACCTTATGACAGAAACTTCATACAAAATATTTGAATTATGGTTTGTGATCAGGAAAATATTTATATGTTCCAAGTGACTTGGCAAATGTCCACATTACTCGATTAAAAAGTTTTAAAGTTTGCAACATCTGGTTCTGTAATATTCGTATATAATGTTATTGCCCTGCTTTGAAACCCTAATTCTTGTGATATAAGCTGGTAAATACAGTGCTCTGTTTGATTGTGATAGATATAACGACTTATCTTATTTATTTGTAATATAATTATTTTATAAGATGATAACACTCTGGGTTAGAGTTAGTGGTACAGCATTATAAAAGGTGTTAGGTATTATATGTGAACCTATGTGTTTTATGTGTTTTTGTCTTGTCATTGAATGTCCTAATAATTCTTATATTGCTGAGTGTGTCCAAGAAAATTGTCCATTTGAATGGACAATAAAGTGTTGATATTGTTATGATTGTTATTGATATACATTGCGGTAAGTCTCTGAGAGAGACAATATTTTTTCTTTAAACAGACCATAGTTTTTTGGTTTTTTTAGGTTTATGCAAAACTCTACCTATCTACCTATGGTCACGCGATACTTCATGTGAGAAAACCCATTTTTATTCTGGGATTTTCACTATTAAAGTTGTGTACTTCATTATGAATCCACTTGATTAACATTGTTGTGTAGTGTCAGGGCTCCCCAGGGAATCTTCAACCAAAGGGTCCCGGGACCCCCTCTTTTCACTATCCAACCACGCATCTCGAGTTACCCTGTGTCCATCAGTTTATGAATATCGAGAATGATTTGTACATGCACTTTGACTTGTGTCAGTTGATGGGACGAATACAATTCTTGGGGTATAAAGCAATAGGCAAAAAAACAAAAACAAAACAAGAACAGTAAACTAAGTTTACGGAACGTTAAATTAAAGTCAAGAAGGAAACTTTTTCGTGTTGTCAATAAGTGATTCTTGATTTTGAAACTTCCGCAGTCCGGATTTTAACAGCCAATAAACAAAATGTCTGATACCTGAACTTATCCGTCTCCACCTGATGTTTGCAGTGTGTCTCGTCCGACTGGTCCGAGCAGTCGTGTCTGAAGTCACATAGCAGCGAGTAGTGCACAGTTCTTTCCCTGTTGTAGCATTCAAACATCTCCGTAGTCACTGCACTGCGCCCTGTGCTAGACACCTCTGACGCGGGATCTGATCTGCTGTCAGTCCGCGAGGTACAGTGAGATACAGGGTCGACAACTCCACATATACTCTCAGAGTCACATGACAGGAAGTCGTGCGTCAAATGCTCATCCGGGCATCGGACTAATATTGAAACGCTTCTGAGATGATGAACTCCCGCGGTGTTGTTCACCACCGGAAATTCAACCCTGGCTGTTCGGTCGTTCTCCAGGGGCTGAATATTACTCTGGCACAGAAAACTGTTGCAGTTCTTTTCTGAGCACCTGGTGGGGTGAAATAAGATTGTCTCTCGGACAGAGATGGAGACACATGCGTCACGACTTGAGGGCAATCTCTGTACATCCATCCTTTCATCAAAAGAAATGTTTGGATAGTACGCCATTGAGCCGTCGAGCCACTGAAATATATTCCTGAAACAGCAACAAGTTCAAGCACAGTAGCACAGGAGCCAAAATAACACAGTTCACAACTCAGAGCACAAACACACACACACACACACACACACACACACACACACACACACACACACACACACACACACACACACACACACACACACACACACACACCTAAAGTGTGGATGGTTACCTAAGAGGCGGCACTGGGTGCAGTGCCTTTCTAGTGCACTTGCACTACAACAGCACTGGGTGCAGTACTCGCTCCGGCATCGAAGAATTTTGCTCTAAAAAATGCACAAAATTTGACCTATTTCGTCGCCTATAGAGGACGGAAAGAATGTCATTTTGAACATTGTTATGACATTCTTTCCGTCAAAAAAGTCAATTTAACGGTGTTAAATGAAGCGACCATCCACAGAGGACGGAAAGAATGTCATTTTGAACATTGTTATGACATTCTTTCCGTCAAAAAAGTCAATTTAACGGTGTTAAATGAAGCGACCATCCACACAATTAGGTTGCCATCCAGAGTTTAGGTTGCCATCCACGTGTGGATGGTTGCCTTATGGTGATTTAGGCAACCAAACCTGTGGAAACATGGGTACACACACACACACACACACACACACACACACACACACACACACACACACACACTGTTACGAAACGCAGTGGTGAATATACCTGTAAATATTATCAAAGTGGGATCAGTAATAACTAGTTTGGTTCTGCCCGAACTTCCGATGGCACACTTTGTTCTACTTAGGCTACCTCCGTTTCTTTGTTGTATTTTGGTTGCAAGGATTCTGGTAATGTTGAGCTTAAGCCTTGTAAATTCAGAAACGGTTATCTACTGCAATGTAAAGGCACCCTCCGCTACCCGTTAACCACCTGTTTTAGGCCACAGACACCTCCAGGCGTTTACATACGTTAGAAACTGCCGTCAAAACGTCTTGTCCGTCAAAACGTCTTGTCCGTCAAAACTCACACAGCACACCCGACGCCATTGTCAGACTGCCTACTCCCAGCGGGTACCAGACAACCCGGGCCCGGTTTTTACACGTTTTAAAAGTGTTAACCTTGTGAATACCAGGCCGTACAAATGTATAGGGCGCTTGACTTAGTTGGAGATGCGCACACCACCCGTCCCGAAACAGCCGAAGTCGGCTCCTGTGACGTATTCCCCACGACTTACACGAAGTGGGGCATCCAGATCCTGCATATAGGCCAGGATCAAACACACGACTTACACCAAGTGGGGCATCCAGATCCTGCATATATGCCAAACACACGACTTACACCAAGTGGGGCATCCAGATCCTGCATATATGCCAAACACACGACTTACACCAAGTGGGGCATCCAGATCCTGCATATAGGCCAGGATCAAACACACGACTTACACCAAGTGGGGCATCCAGATCCTGCATATAGGCCAAACACACGACTTACACCAAGTGGGGCATCCAGATCCTGCATATAGGCCAGGATCAAACACACGACTTACACCAAGTGGGGCATTCAGATCCTGCATATAGGCCAGGATCAAACACACGACTTACACCAAGTGGGGCATCCAGATCCTGCATATAGGCCAGGATCAAACACACGACTTACACCAAGTGGGGCATCTAGATCCTGCATATAGGCCAGGATCAAACACACGACTTACACCAAGTGGGGCATCTAGATCCTGCATATAGGCCAGGATCAAACACACGACTTACACCAAGTGGGGCATCCAGATCCTGCATATAGGCCAGGATCAAACACGCGACTTACACCAAGTGGTGCATCCAGATCCTGCATATAGGCCAGGATCAAACACGCGACTTACACCAAGTGGGTCATCCAGATCCTGCATATAGGCCAGGATCAAACACACGACTTACACCAAGTGGGGCATCCAGATCCTGCATATAGGCCAGGATCAAACACACGACTTACACCAAGTGGTGCATCCAGATCCTGCATATAGGCCAGGATCAAACACACGACTTACACCAAGTGGGGCATCTAGATCCTGCATATAGGCCAAGATCAAACACACGACTTACACTAAGTGGGGCATCTAGATCCAGATCCAGATCCATCCAGTAAAAAGTAAGTTATGCACCGTGATCACAATACAACGTCTGTACAAAGTGCCCACGGCCCATATGCGAAAATGGAGGCTCCTCAAGGCAACAACCTCATGTCACCGAAAATTCCCCATGCGCGCAGGAGTAAAGATGACTTGTGCTTGAAAGTTAATCAGCTCAAAAAAGCAAACAGATCCCTCTCCAGTTCACTGGAGAGACTGAGATAATTGGTCAATTTTGATCTAGTTAACATGTTGAAGTCATCAAAGTCTGACGTTGAAAGTTGTGTTCATTACATGTGATGTAGCATCTGAGAACAGGAGATTTTTTAAACTTAACAAGACGGCAGATCAGGAATGTACATATTGGTGTTGGAACAAATACACTTTTGACAAACGGAAAATATTTTGTGTCTGTGATGTGGCCCATCTGCTGAAAACTACCAGAAACTGTTTTGCCAATTCATTTCATCACAAGAAAACCAGAATGTTGTTGAAGAATGGCCATTTCATCAGTTGGAGGCATGTACTGAACCTGTATGAGGATCACGTTGAAGGTCAGGTTTTGAGTGGGCCATACAAGCTCACCAGGTCACACGTTGACCTCACCGCTTTCAGTCCGATGAAAGTCAATCTTGCGGCTCAATTTCTGAGCAAAACTGTCGCCGACAGTCTTGAACAGAACTATGGGCCGGACGTGATTTGTTTGTTTGCTTAACGCCCAGCCGACCACGAAGGGCCATATCAGGGCGGTGCTGCTTTGACATATAACGTGCGCCACACACAAGACAGAAGTCGCAGCACAGGCTTCATGTCTCACCCAGTCACATTATTCTGACACCGGACCAACCAGTCCTAGCACTAACCCCATAATGCCAGACGCCAGGCGGAGCAGCCACTAGATTGCCAATTTTAAAGTCTTAGGTATGACCCGGCCGGGGTTCGAACTCACACCTCCCGATCACGGGGCGGACGCCTTACCACTAGGCCAACCGTGCCGGTCCGGACGTGATAGAGACTGTGACATTTAGTAGACACATGAATAGGTTTGTTGACTGTTTAAATTTTCCTAATCTCAAAGAGTCTGCACAAAATAGAAACCCAGATCTCAGAGAGTACAGAAGACTTGATGATCGTAGGAGGCTGCATTACCTCACAGGAGGATTTGTAGAGCATTTACAAGCATGAGAAGATGGTGTTACAAACCGAGAAGGTTTTGCCAAAGCTGAGAAGAGCAGAATGCTGTTGAGCCATCAGACCCTGTCGATGTCAGGTTTGAAGATCAGCGCCCACTCTATTGTTGACATTGTTCAGTTTCTGTTGGGAGAGGGTGCATCTTTTGTGTTGACCCACAACTTTAACCAGGACCCCCTGGAGGAACATTTTGCACATTGCAGACAGAAAGGTGGGGCAAACAACAAGCCAACCGTTGGTGATGTACAGCATTGCTCTTCAAAACTAAGGGTTCTAGGTTCAAGAGCGCTTGCGCCTTTTAGAGGTAACATCACAAACAGAAAGAGGACCATGCAAGCAGAGAACACACCACTGGCGAAGCGAGCTAAGACAAGTTTACATGCTTCATTGAGCGGCATTGAATGAACCAAACATTACTGAAAGACAAAACTGACAAATGATACTGATAGATCTCCTCTCCACTCTTTTTCGGTGTGCTTGAAACTGAAATTAAATAGGGCAACTCGCTTACATAGGAAATATTTTCCTATGTCGCTTTGTCATGATACATACATACTGAGATGTGTGAAGATTTTGAATTGTAAGAAATGCCTTGCAGACATTTTTGTTATGCCGGCATCCTTGTTTATTTGTTGTTCATTTCACAATTGTCTATATGTTTGCTGTAAATATGCTTTTCATGTTTCTGATGGTGGTGTATAAATATTACTGTTGTTGTGTGTTTTTTAAATAATGCATAATATAGCTATTCTGATGGACACGTGGGGGAATTCGGGGGCTGTGATTGGATGGACTCTTCCGATCATCAAAGCATAATGCTACGGAAGTCGGCCATTTTTGCCAATATCCAAAAGCATATTGGCAAAAATGGCCGACTTTCTTATCTCGTAACTCCACACTAAATACCTCACTTCCCCTCTGAAGTATTGATGTACAAGATACAAGATACAAGAAGTTTTATTGTCCTCATCAATACAAGGAAATTTGGCATGTGTGTGGCAAGACATGATACACTGATACATAGACATTTACAAAACACAACTGAAGTTCAATATCAGCACACCCTTACGCAACATACCCACTACTTCAGACACACAGGCTACATGTGCCCCTCGGACGTACGCAACCCACAATTCACCCAGCCATACAGCTCCACATGCACTTACTCATTCATGCAGCACTCTAGCACCCGGCCATGTACAACTCACACACTGGAACCCTCATACGGCTACATATTGCATTATAACACCCGCACAAGCATTACAACCTCAAACATCGTACTAGATCTACAACTATTATAACACACGCACAAACATTACACCATCAAACATCGTACTATATCTACAACTAACAAACAATCATACACTATCAAACACCAAGTACATCATCGTTCATTAAATTACATCGTACTCCCACCCCCACCCCACCCCACCCCACCATACATTCACAATCGACACAGAATACATCATCATACATTTATACATTACATCATAACCCCTATACATTATCACAAATTACATTACATCATACCCCACCCACCCCCCCCCCCCCTATACGTACCACAGTTCACAGCACTCATTGTCCTTCCGCAGTCACAGTTCGCATCACCCATAGTCATCACAGCACAGTTCACATCACCCATAGTCCTCACAGTCAAATTTCACAGCACTCAAGCTGTTGGGGTCTATGTCGACCAAAAGAATGGGATTCACTGTAGGTCGAGTTCCTGTAGGTGGATTCTCTGTATACCTAAGACTTTAAAATTGGCAATCTTGTTTACAGGGAATACCACAGGGTGTAGTTCCTGTAGCGTTTTGCTAATATCAATGAAAGTCACGTGATGCTTAGCGACATCGTTAGAATTTGATGTTTTTCGATCTTTTTTTGATATTTCTTAGAAATTCGAGTATGGGTTGCAAGTTTTATTGAAAAACTGCACCCTGTGGGATTCCCTGTATACTAGATTGCCAATTTTAAAGTCTTAGGTATACAGGGAATCCACCTACAGGAACTCGACCTACAGGGAATCCCACTCTTTTGGTCGACATAGACCCCATCAGCAGCACTCAAGTCTATCTAGTATACTATCACATTCACAGGGACTGGATGTAGAGTCGTACAGCCATCGGGAGGAACGAGTCCCTCATCCGGTTCGTCCTGGCCCGCCAGCACCTCAAACGGCGTGATGACTCACGCGTGGGCTCGCACGATGCGAGAGCCTGGTGCAGAGGGTGGCGGTCGTCAGAGCGGATCATGCTCAGCTTCTTTAGCGCCACACTCGGAAATCGAGAGCTGAGAGGCTGAAGCTCAGAGCCAATGATGGTAGCAGAGCTGGTTGAAGGAGACGACACTCTGAACAGTCGCCTGGTAGAAGAGGTGGAGGATCTGTGCGTCGACGTGGAACTGCCGCAGCTTCCTCAGGAAGAAGAGCCTCTGGTTTGCCCGCTTGCACACGGCGTCCACGTTTGGTGACCAGTCGAGCTGGTTGTCGATGATGGTGCCCAGATACTTGTAGGTATCCACCATCTCGACTGGTTCGCCCTTGATGATGGGGTCGACGGCGGACTTGGTTCGTCGGAAGTCCATGATGAGTTCCTTCGTCTTGCTCACGTTGAGCTCCAGGAAGTTGTCGTCGCACCACTGCACCAGCTCCTCCACGGCGTGTCTGTACGCCGATTCGTCGTTCTTCAGGATGAGACCTGACAGGGATGTGTCGTCTGCAAACTTCAGCAGCAGGTTGACAAGATCCCTGAGGCGACAGTCGGCGGTGTACAGCGTGAAGAGCGTGGGAGACAGCACGCAGACTTGAGGGGCGCTTGTATTGGTGGCGACAGCCTCGGACAAGACTTGTCCAATACGGACCCGCTGGGTTCGCTTCGTAAGGAAGCTGAAGACCCAACTGATCAGCACTGGATTGACGTCGAACTCCAGCAGCTTCCTCATCATGAGATGAGGCTGGATGGTGTTGAAGGCGCTGCTGAAGTCAATGAACAGGACCCTGGCGTAAGAGGAGGGTTTCTCCAGGTGGGCGGAGACGTTGTGGACGAGGGTCAGGATCGCATCTTCAGTACTCCGGTTGCGGGTGTATGCAAACTGAAGAGGATCCTGATGGTCCTCTGTCTCCAACCTCAGCCTCCGAAGGACCAACTTCTCAGCGCACTTGAAGGCGATGGAGGTGAGCACTACGGGCCTGTAGTCGTTCAGTGTCGAGGGATTGGGCTTCTTGGGCACAGGAACAATGATGGAGCTCTTCCAGATTGCAGGGATGGAATGTTCGTCGAGGGACCTCTGGAAGAGCTCGCGGTAGACAGGGGCAAGGGAGTCTCCGCATTCCCGTAGAAGCCTGCCAGTGATGTTGTCTGGGCCTGCAGCACTGCGTGCTTTGACCCTCTTGAAGGTCGACCGGACTTCGTCGGTGGTGATGGTGATGGGCGTGGACGGGCGGCTGAGCACCTCCTCCATGACTTTCCGTTGTTCTTCGCTGAAGTCACACTGATCGAATCAGGCGTAGAAAATGTTCAGCTCTCCTGCCAGCTTCGCCTCATCCGTCGTCTTGAGTGGGACTTTCTTCGGCTTGTAGCCGGTGATGGTCTGGACGTCCTGCCAGTACTGCCTGGAGTTGTCCTCTCTGAAGTTATTCTCCAGCTTGGTCGCGAAGCGACGTTTGTCCTCTCTGATCTGCCTGGTAAGTTGCCGCTGGACAGCCTTCACCTCGTCGTAGTCATCGCTCTAACCCATGGCACTAACATTCATGTAGTCGTTTATAACTGAGGTTGAACAATTCGCTTCATGACGAGACAAGTATAAATGCCATTCACCCAAACTGAAAACTTCGCTGCCGTCTGCTCGCGTTGTACGGATTAGCTGTTCTCTTCTCCTCCCCTTGTTGCATCCTAGTTCTTCAGTTGTTTCTAGTTTTGTTGTGTTTTGGTCTTCTTCATAAGTAGTCTTGTTCAAAATTAAAAAAACTCAAACTTATTTTTATTGTATACGAATGAACTAATAAAAAGCTGTTTAACAGCTGTGTTGTCAAATCGAGTTTTTTTTCCAAAGTCAGCGTGGCGCCTGCGCAAAACTAATGCGCATAAGAAACGGCGTCTGCTATCAAAACCTGAGATCAACGCATCGACGCAAAAACTGTCATTTTGTAAGTTTGGAACAACAAATCAAGGTCAGAACAGCTATATAATCGCTATTGTATTTTCAGCGTAGCAATAGGGTCCGATATTTAGACTCGAACAAGTATAATGCGACTCGTCTTCGACTCGTCGGCATTATACTTGTCTCGTCTAAATATTGGACCCTATTGCTACGTTGAAAACACAATAGCTGTTAATAATAATAATAATAATAATAATAGTGGTTTTCGACTTTCAGTATGTTGTGGACGGGATTTGTTCTTTTTCGCATAAATTATTAGTGCAAGCTAGAATTGGATATATTGCAAGCCCATATCACTGGGAAGTTAATGTTTTCTTGAAATGACACGACACAATACAGGTCTTTGTTTTCAGTGCTTCTGTGGTCTGTTTCAGTGTGTGCGAGTATATTTGTGAATGAAGAGAAAGTGAAGGCTTCCAGATTATTACTTTTCATGCATCTCGAGCAAAGACACATTTCAACATGTTTTCCACGAACAAGCATACACACAACTTGCATCTATACTGTTCACACGCACGCCTTTTCATTTTCTCTCCGTCTCATTCTCAATTTCACACAATGAAACTGTCTTGCATATAGGCCAGGATCAAACACTCAGTGAATTACTCCTACCTGTACATGTTTGGGTAAGAACTGTCCGATGTGTGCATACCCAGATAGGTGCACGGTCCTTTCCTGATGTTTCGGACCAAGTCGCTTATGTCGCTAAACTCCTCCAGAGTGTGAAACATGGCAAGATCACCACCATCACGCTGACACGCCTCTCTCGCATCCATCCACGATTCCAACTGATCTCCTTCGAAGTTTCTGTAGCTGATGTTTTTCCCCTGAACATGAAAACCCAAACTTTGTTTTGCTACAGCACTTACCTCAAGAGAGTTATTTGGCTTGTTAGAATATCAAGAACAATAATATAACTTGACATTATTTACACTATTATCATTGTGTAAGAACATTGATCATAAGAGTATCGTTGTCATTACCTGTCATAAAGAAAAAGTAGGCAGATACATTTAGATGTAGATCTTTGTGATGCGGCCAGTTATGTTAAAACCAAATATATTGCCAGAAAGGTATTTCATTCTCCTACCGTATGCAATAAAGAGTTTCATTTTTCACGAATAAGTGGACCGGAGACCTAGGACACCCCCGAAATCAAATTCGCAAAAGCAAACTTGTAGACACTAAAATACACAAATAATCATTATAAGCAAGAGTGACCCCGGGTTTTTTACATTTAGTCAAGTTTTGACTAAATGTTTTAACATAGAGGGGGAATCGAGACGAGGGTCATGGTGTATGTGTGTATTTGTGTATGTGTGTGTGTGTGTGTGTGTGTGTATGTGCGCGCGTGTGTGTGTGTAGAGCGATTCAGAGTAAACTACTGGACCGATCTTTATGAAATTTTACATGAGAGTTCCATGGTATAATATCCCCGGACTTTTTTTCATTTTTTCGATAAATGTCTTTGATGACGTCATATCCGGCTTTTTGTAAAAGTTGAGGCAGCACTGTCACACCCTCATTTTTCAATCAAATTGATTGAAATTTTGGCCAAGCAATCTTCGACGAAGGCCCGACTTCGGTATTGCATTTCAGCTTGGTGGCTTAAAAATTAATTAATGACTTTGGTCATTAAAAATCTGAAAATTGTAAAATTAAAAGTTTTTTATAAAACGATCCAAATTTACGTTCATCTTATTCTTCATCATTTTCTGATTCCAAAAAAATATAAATATGTTATATTTGGATTAAAAACAAGCTCTGAAAATTAACAAAATTAAAAATTATGATTAAAATTAAATTTTTGAAATCAATTTAAAAACACTTTCATCTTATTCCTTGTCGGTTCCTGATTCCAAAAACATATAGATATGATATGTTTGGATTAAAAACACGCTCAGAAAGTTAAAACGAACAGAGGTACAGTAAAGCGTGCTATGAAGCACAGCGCAACCGCTACCGCGCTAAAACAGGCTCGTCACTTTCACTGCCTTTTGCACTATAGCGGCGGACTACGTTCAATTTCATTCTGTGAGTTCCACAGCTTGACTAAATGTAGTAATTTCGCCTTGCGCGACTTGTTTTTATCTCACATGGAAGAACAACCCATTTTCTACCCATACAAACGTATTTAGTTCAGCTGTTTTGCCTAGCTGTGTTGTTTTGTCATTTTGAAGAAGACTGGTGTCAGCCTCGTCAGAAGCCGTAAAAGGCTTGTTTTGGTGTAATTTTTGGGGGGCTATGTGGGTAAAAATCCTGTAGCTTTGTAATGGCTCGTTGTATTGCTTGTAGATTTAACATGAGTATTGTTAACACAATTGCACACAAGTGTGTAAAATATCATGGTGTTTTGATGAGTTTGGTGGACGTACTGGAACTTTTGAAAAAAGTTTTATTAAACTGTAATAACTCTTTTCGGTATGGTTGCAAAACATCTGCATTTTGCAAACTTTAACACAAATGAATATTACAATTGGGGATCAATTTTGGTACAAAAGCAACAATGCGCTTGGGTGGTATAGAAATGTGAACGCAAAAGAACAATTACGAAAATCAGGTCTTCCAACATCAAAACCCAGTCCCGCGCAGCAGACTGAACTGGCACGTCACTCACAGCGATAGTAAGTTGCAAAGCGCGTATTTGTTGCTGTTGTACCAAAATTAATCCCCAATTGTAATAATTATTCATTTGTGTTGAACTTTGCAAAATGCTGAATTTGTGCAACCATTCTGAAAAGAGTTATTACAGTTTAATAAACATTTTGTAGAAGTTATTAGATGTAGAAGTTATTAGCATGTGGATGGCATTTTTTGGAACACCTTGTAGTATGCCCAACATAAAGTAGCCCCCCCCCCCCCACCCCCCTTCTTCCTCCCGCCCACTTTTTTAAACCTGCCAAAACCTTGGTTTAGAACAATCAAAAATGAACAATGGTAAGTCATTTGAACGCTAATTTTTTGGCTGAACGAAACATTCACGAGTATTTCGACCGAATGGCATCAATATCTTTTTTGGATTTCGGCTTTTAGAAGAAAGGTGGTCTTAACACGGAGATAGAGTTACAGAAGGTAAGAACAGTAAATGTAGACGACCACCTTTAACACGGAGATAGAGTTACAGAAGGTAAGAACAGTAAATGTAGACGACCACCTTTAACACGGAGATAGAGTTACAGAAGGTAAGAACAGTAAATGTAGACGACCACCTTTAACACGGAGATAGAGTTACAGAAGGTAAGAACAGTAAATGTAGACGACCACCTTTAACACGGAGATAGAGTTACAGAAGGTAAGAACAGTAAATGTAGACGACCACCTTTAACACGGAGATAGAGTTACAGAAGGTAAGAACACTAAATGTAGACGACCACCTTTAACACGGAGATAGAGTTACAGAAGGTAAGAACAGTAAATGTAGACGACCACCTTTAACACGGAGATAGAGTTACAGAAGGTAAGAACAGTAAATGTAGACGACTAGGGTCCTAAAAGGGCGCGGCCTTACCAGAAGGAAAGGGGGTGGGACGCACGAGAGGGGTCCGCTGTACCTGCATTGGGATCTCCCCTGTGCCATATGGACAGTGGTCAGTCTCGTCCTCCTGCCCGTCACACTCCTGTCTCAGGTTACAGTCCAGGTGCTGTCGGAACGTGTCGTAGTGTCCGCTGCAGTCAAACAGCCCGCTCTGCAGCTTGACGGGGGTCTTGCTGGATGGATGGAAGGAGAACAGCATTTTGAAGCCGGTGAGCGTCGAGGACGGCTGAGATCCGACAAACTGCAGCGTGATGGACGTCTTGTAAACACTAGCTTTAACATGCAGGGAACCGCACTTCGACCATACTTCTTTAGTGACATTGTTATCATCGATTGAATTCAGGGTCAGGGTGTCTGGGCAAGAGTTTTTCCAGAACGCAATGTCAAATGTGGGGAAACTGATCATAACAACGTGGTTTTTAGGCAAACGCAATGTGTGCTCGATGTCAAGAAAGTTCTGGTACCTGAAGTTGTCCCCGAACCCGTGCAGCGTGATAAAGCCGGTGACATTGGACTCGAACACCACGCTGAAGGTCTTGCTCAAGTCTGTTTGGACGCTTTTAAAACGAAGCCAAAAATCGACCAGAGAACCGCCAAATTCTAACTTAAGACGATTTCCAGACGACATGATAAAGGAGGGGGAAGTTATGAAAACGCCCTTATCGCAAGCCCATGATCCTACCTTCTTGTTGTCCCGAGCTTGTATATAGCCCGTGCCCACACATTGCTTTCCTCCGAAGTATGCATTCACGTACAATCCTTTGGGGACGTTGACAGCAACTTCGCAAGATGCGGGCATTTTATTGGAGGTGTTCCTGTTGATGAAGCCGAGAAGCAGGCCTTCAGAGGCGTTGAACTGTATCATTTGGCCAGCATCACACTTGTTTATGTCCACATAGAAATGGCGAATTTCTGCTATGGTTGTAGTACGTGAAGAATTAGATGTCACTGCCTGATAGAATGAAGAGCTACTGGTTATATTTGTAGAGTACTGTGACGTAGTTTCATTGTCTGTGAAGTCAGACGTCACTGCCGGAGAGAATGAAGAGGTAGTGGCAGTAATCGCAGAGTATGGTGATGTAGTTTCATTATCTGTGGAGTTGGACGTCACTGCCGGAGAGTATGTATAGCTGTTGCTGGTGACATGGATGGTAGGCGAAAGCGGTGTAGTTTGAGGAGAGGTTCTGTTGACTGGCCTGTGTCTTCCGTCTGCATGTGTAGTGTTGAGAGCACCGCGAGACAGCATTACAGAAATAACGCACAGTGTCAGGACCGGCTGCATGCACCGACCACTGGCGTATTTCCGAACACTCATATTGCTGAAGAATTTCTCGTTTTCCATTGTAATTAGGGCACCTGTGCTCCCCACAAATTGGCGTATGCTGCCTGAATGGCGGGGCAAAAACGGTCATACATGTCAAACTCCACTCGGGCTAAAAACATGAGTGAACGTGGGAGTTTCAGTCCATGAGCTAAGGAGAAGAAGAAGAAATGCACCTGTGTTATGTACTGGAGGATGACGAGATGTTCTCTGTACAGTATTGTGATGGAAGTGGAGCGAAGGAGGAGTAGACTTAAATTATCTTGCTGAAACAATGACTTGCACTCAGCTGGTACTCATACGAATCTATACTGACAGCCGCAAAGCTTTACATGTGCTGAACAGCTTCAAAGCAAATCGTTCGGTAGTTAAATTGCAATGTCGACGTTGAATGACTGTTGGATTAAAACAGCGACATCTAAATCAGTTCATGTTACACGCTCCAGTCCACGAACATGTCAATCATCCATCTGATGCAGAAACTCTAAATTCTTAGAAAATGTGATACGGTTTAGTGTTGTTAGTTTTAAGTGCAATCCTTAATTCTTAGTAAATGTGATGTATTTTATGCCTGTGATCGCCTGACACTGCATGGCAATTTTCTTTGTTACACCCCCGGTATAGGGGTGTGTATAGGTTTCGCTCGATGTGTTTGTTTGTTTGTTTGTTTGTTTGTGTTCGCATATAGATCTCAAGAATGAACGGACCGATCGTCACCAAACTTGGTCAACAGGTTCTATACATTCCTGAGACGGTCCGTACAAAAATTGGGACCAGTCAAACACACGGTTAGGGAGTTATTGGTGGATTAAGATTCTACAAGGACTTATAGAGGGACATATTAATGGTCAAAGGGAAATAACCTTCTCAGTTGGTGGCAGTGAGAATGGTTATTTCCCTTTGACCAACGGGGGTGTTTTTCCTACCTCGGAGGAATTTCTTGTTTTTATAAGTGTAAGCTTGGGAACACATGTACTTTTGCGCATCCGTTTGAACTCGTGAACTCGTGGTACCTCTGTGCTATCGAGGATTCAAACCTGTACTATCGGGGATCCACAAAGGTTTCCGAGACTGTGTTTTGTATACATGTATTGAAATGGTCTGGCGGAAGAGCCGATTCTTACATTTGCATAGGTAAAATGATCGCTTTTCGGTGCCCGACACCCCTCTGACTTGAATTTATTTTAACCTTGTGACGTAGGCACGCGGGTTGTTGTGGGTTGGGGTATTCACTTTTCGCTGGGGCTTCGAACAGAACAGACGTATCCAGTGAGCGGTCGCGTGGCAGGTTTGCTACGAACCGAAAAGGAACCGTGATGTGATTTTTCTGAGACGAGTATGTTATTCATATGCTATTTTTATATTTTGTTTGTTTGTTTGTTTGCTTAACGCCCAGCCGACCACGAAGGGCCATATCAGGGCGGTGCTGCTTTGACATTTAACGTGCGCCACACACAAGACAGAAGTCGCAGCACAGGCTTCGTGTCTCACCCAGTCACATTATTCTGACACCGGACCAACCATCGACGTTTTTTTTTTTTTATACATGTACATTTTTCGTAGGATTTTTTAATACGGGGAAGAAAATGCCACCGACCATCGACTTGAAGTTGGTCTGTGAGACGCAGAACTATGATTTTAGTAGGCCGTACATATTGCAGTATTGCTCATTTGCAGTCATGTGAACCATTGTGACACACGGTTGGCCGTCTTCGACTTAACACTTTCTACCCCACCTATGTGAAAATTCTATTTCGAAAACGATTATACCAAAGAATGATCAATAGCCGATGGTGTCGAGAGCTTCATTAAATCAAATAGCTATTGTTTCCTCATTGAATTATTCCGATGGCAGGTTCCAATTCCAAAACCTGTAGTTCGAAGAACATCGTTCAAGAAAGAAGTTGTTCCCATACATCTCCTCCATCCGTCATCTCCTCACTGAGGATGCCACTAAAATTCTGCTCTGTGCCCTATCCCGACTCGATTATTGCAATTCCATTCTTTCTGGCTCTCCCAACTACATCATCGAAAAGCATCAGCGTGTTCAGAATCATGCCGCCCGCCTCATCTTTCGCTCTTCCAAGCACGACCACATCACCCCTCTTCTTCAAACCATACACTGGCTGCCTGTTCAACAGAGGATTCAGTTCAAGATCTCCACACTCTGCCTTAGAAACTTTGATCTATCGTCCCCTAGCTATCTTTCTGACCTTCTTGATTTCTACTCCCCCTCTCGCTCCCTTAGATCCTCCGCAGACACCCGCCTTTTTAGGATACCACCAGCACGCACCAAAACATATGGCCAGCGCACCTTCTCTTACCAGGCCCCATCCATCTGGAACCAACTCCCGCATTCACTCAGACACTCCACATCTATGCAATCATTCAAAACCTCACTCAAAACACACCTCTTCCCTCACTAGTCCGTTAATGACCACCCATCCCCCTCTTCTGCTGGTCCTTGATCTGTCTCTTTCTCTCTCCTTCTTCTTCCCTTTCCAGCTCTATTCTTCTTCTCTCAACTAACTTTATGTATCCAATAATTTATTTATTTATTTATGACTGTTTATCCGTCTTCAGAATGCATGTGCCTGTAGTTGGTATGAGTGAGTGCGTCGCGTTCTCGCCGTACGTCTGTCTGCGAGTGTATGAGTCCGAGTGTCTTGGTCCTTGTCGATTTGTGTTTCGTATAATGTTCACTATGTATTGTATATTTTGTAAGCGCCTAGGGCTATATTTAGATTAGGCGCACAAATGTTCATAATAATAATAATAATAATAATACAAGGTTTGATATCTATGGGACCCAAAGGGTCTGGACTGAAGTTGTTCACATACAAGGTTTGATATCTATGGGACCCAAAGAGTCCAGACTGAAGTTGTTCACATACAAGGTTTGATATCTATGGGACCCCAAGAGTCCAGACTGAAGTTGTTCACATGCAAGGTTTGATATCTATGGGACCTCAAGAGTCCAGACTGAAGTTGTTCACATACAAGGTTTGATATCTATGGGACCCCAAGAGTCCAGACTGAAGTTGTTCACATGCAAGGTTTGATATCTATGGGACCCCAAGAGTCCAGACTGAAGTTGTTCCCATACAAGTGTAACCGAGTGCCAATTTACTTTACCCTTTCTCACCGAGCACAAACACTCAAAGCAACTGACACAAGTTATATTACCAGGTTCTTTTATTCCATACGATGAAATGGGGAATGTGTGGGATAACGGGGGTTTACTTTCAAATACAAAACTTTCAATGTATTACAACAGGACTAAACAACCCCAAAAACAACGCTCTCAATTCTTCACTCTAAAACTATATTCTAAATTCTCCCTCTAAAGCTACACTTTAAAAACACACTAAATCCTTCCTCCAAACTACACTCTAAAACTCTACTCTAAATCCTCACTCTCAACTTTAACCCCCAAAAAACACAATGAAACTCTAATCTAAAACAAACGAAATCTAAAAAAACAACCTAAAAACAATTCTTTAAAAAAAAAACAAATCTACAAAAACTCACTGAGCCCCTCTAACAAAAACTAGTCTACAGAACCCAGTCCACGAGAACCAGTCTACGAAAACCAGTCTACGAGAACTAATCTACGAGAACCAGTCTACGAGAACTAATCTACGAGAACCAGTCTACGAAAACCAGTCTACGAGAACTAATCTACGAGAACCAGTCTACGAGAACTAATCTACGAGAACCAGTCTACGAGAACTAATCTACAAAATCCCCATCTACAAAAACCTAGCTGGAAAACCCATCTACAAAAACCTAGCTAAAATAACCCACTATAAAACCCGTCTACGAAAACCCCATCTAAAAAGACCCCGTCGCACACTCCGCCATCCTGCAAACCACAGAATGCACGCCGTAAGCATACGTAAACAACTCAACAATTTCAACTACCACAAACTAACTCTTTGAACAACAAAACACATCATTCCTATCAAATAACATACCTACAATACCGTTCTCTCAAACGGTTTTCCAAAACATTCAATAAACAAAAGTTTTCTTAAACATTCAACTCACAAACAGTCTTCATAAACATTCAAACAAATCCTCCCCAAGCAGCATACTCTTCTTCTCACTGCTTACCCATTTACAGAAAGAAAATTGTATACTAACGGAATAAAATAACTTAACATTGTTTAAAATTTAATATCTCAAAATCGGAAAAAGTTACAGGAGTGATTGTTGTACCAACGTAAAGCTTGTTCAATTGCTCATTATGGGCAAAAAACCGGAATAGTCTGGCTTGTTCCGTTTTTTTTTGCAATTTGAGCTCAAAGACGCATGGTGTCATTTTGGAGTTTACAAACTTAGCACTGTGTGTTTGACAGCGCTGTGCGTGCCCTGGTTGATCGCAGCCGCAATTAAATTACACAGGAGCAGTGAAGGTTAGCCTCAATACGTGTATTAACAAAACAAATTTCATTTCACAGTAGCCGGGTGGAATCGATTACGCAGATGCTGCACCCTAATGAAGCGGTCTTGCTGAGGATTGGTGACACGGGGCCGTCCTTGGCGAGGCAGGTCTCGAACGTTACCGTTGTTTTGCTGGTACCTTCTTCGCCACAAGGCAACTGATTGCCTGGTCACTCCGAATCTCCTAGTAACATCAGTATAAGTCATCCCTCCTCTCAACATCCCTATTGCGACGAGTCTATCGTTCACACACGTTCGTGGCATGGTGAAAGAGAAAGACAGAGTGGACAGTTTTGGGCAAAGAGAAAGAAACATTTTAGTGAGTTGTTCTCACTCACAAACAAACGGACAAACCAAAGGCAGTACTTTCATGCAATATTCGTGGATCAGCAGCAGACCTTTTGCAGGTTTCAAGTACGGGTAGACGTGCCCCGAGAGTCAAAGAGTGCAGGCCTACCTGTTTACAGCACACACAGCGTGCACTGGCTGTCGGCAGCGTCGGCAAGCTTAGGCGTCAGTCTAGTAAACTCCAAAATGACACCATGCGTCTTTGAGGACCAATTGTGAAAAAACTAAGCAACCGAGAACATTCCGGTTTTTTTCCTCTTCTCAGGAATTGATGGTTCTATGATCGTACCACCCCGCTCTCCTGCAACTTTTTCCGATTTTGAGATATTAAATTTTAAAACATGTTAAGTTATTTTATTCCGTGAATATATTAACCTACCAGCAAAAGAATTCCTCACATCCCAAAGGATTTCAGCCTGTGACCAAACATGTCACACCAGGCGTCCAGAAAACACACGCACAAAAATATACGTTGTCTTTCTTCAGAATTCCAAACAGAAAAAAAGTCTCAGTAGGCCCCAGGGCCCATCATCCCGCGTGCCTGCGTCACAAGGTTAACACACGTTCGACTCGAGGGGTGTCGAGTACCTTTACTTTCTCTACTTGGTGTTTGACATCACCTTCAACTATTCAAAATTACATCGCGGCGGAGAGAAAAAGAGAGATGGAATAAAGTCACCTGTCAACTGTTTCTTGTTCACAAAAACATTAATCACAATTTTACTCCAGAAACTTATACCAAAAAACAATCGTTTTACCTATGCAAATTTAAGAATCGGCTCTTCCGTCAGACTATTCCAATAAAAACAAGAAATTCCTCCGAGGTAGGAAAAACACCCCCGTCCTTACCATTCTCACTGCCACCAACTGAGAAGGTTATTTCCCTTTGACCATTAATATGTTCCTCTATAAGTCCTTGTAGAATCTTAATCCACCAATAACTCCCTAACCGTGTGTTTGACTGGTCCCAATTTTTGTAAGGACCGTCTCAGGAATGTATAGAACCTGTTCACCAAGTTTGGTGACGATCGGTCCGTTCATTAGTGAGATCTATATGCGAACACAAACACACAAACAAACAAACACATCGACCGAATCCAAAACACACCCCTATACCGGGGGTGTAACAAAACACAGTCTCGGAAACCTTTGTGGATCCCCGATAGTACAGGGGTACCCGAGTTCACAAGTTCAAACGGATGTACACAAGTGCATGTGCACCGTAACTGTCGTCGGTCACAAGCTCACACACACAAGGTTTGATATGTATGGGACCCCAAGAGTCCAGACTGAAGAACGAGGAACCAGCTCTTATAGACGAGTCAATCTTAAGACGAATGGTGGTCACGAGCATGGTATCTCACAAAATTAGGTCTTCCGAGGAGATGAGGAGATCTATATCTTTTTCATCTGACTGAATGATTGATTTAATGCTGGAGTATTTGACGTCAGTATCACATAACATCAGTTTACATTTCCGAAGATAGTTTTAGCCGTGTGTGTGTGTGTGTGTGTGTGTGTGTCTGTCTGTCTGTCTGTCTGTCTGTCTGTCTGTCTGTGTGTGCGTACATACGTGCGTGCGTGCGTGCATGTGTGTTTTTGTTTGTGTTAGAGTGCGTGCGCGCGTGTTTGTGTTTGTGTTAGCATGCGAGCGCGCACGTGTGTGTGTGTGTGTGTGTGTGTGTATGTGTGTGTGTGTGTGTGTGTGTGTGTGGTTGAATAGCAATAAATTCAGATAGCTTTCATATACACGTACTACGGAATGAATGAAGCAATGATTTAAAATTACTACAGCTATCAATGGATGGGCCATAAGTAATTTGAGAGCTAATGTACTTTTCAATGACTGATTTCCACTGAGGTTAAGAATTGCATTAACAGCAGGGGAACAATAGCTAAAACTCATCTTTCATTGTGGTCCCATGAAACACTATCACAAATGAAACGCGTTTTCGCTTAATTGTTGACGTCACGACTTGATCTAGTAATATAAAATCCAACGCCAAGCAATTAGAAGACTGACAGAAATAACTTGGTACTGGCAGTATGCATTGACAAACTGCACTAACAAATTGTTTATTTTTTTAACGTTTACAGTTCATATTCAGCGAAATAGATTTGACATTTCTAAATCTATTAACTCAGGTCTGTTTTGTAAAATGCATTTGAAAGACAAGTAATACGACAGTGAAAACAGTGATTAATTACCCCATGATTAATTACCCCATGATTAATTACCCCATGCAATATCAAAGATCAAGATCAATTTGGCAATGTTCACACGTAGAGTATATATCTCTTTATGATAGACAATAGATATCAGCTTCGACATTTGTAAAACCAATTAATATATTCTCCGCTTTCGGAATGAAATTTTTCAGGACACGGTCGTAATGAGAACAATGATTAATTTCTAATACATATTTATTTTTGATAATCATAGACATTTTTTTTAAATCATAAGATAATAAAATGTGATTGAAGTCACTTGTTCATTTCAATGCTTGTTATTCTCTTAGGTGCCAGGAGATTGATTCCGCATAACTCTAATCAACTCTTGTTGCACATGCCCTATACATTCAGATCGTTTACTTCCCTTTGCTTGTAAAATCATAAAGATGATACTTTAATTTGGAAATTAGCCTTTGTATCAGTGTAGGCAACGAACGACAAAATCCGTGAAGATCATGTTTCAATTTCGAAATTAGCCTTGATGTATCAACAACAGCAAGCAACTCAAAAAGTTAAACAGAACCAAACGATTCTTGAGAATCGTCGTGATCGTGCTGTTCAGAAATAAATAAGTCAGTTCCCGGTTTCAAGGATTCGCAATGGTGACACTGACAGTCGGACCGCCGCTTCCTCACCCGACTGCGGTTGTCCGAACGCGATGGCGAGGGCGAGCAGCTCTGCAATCGGGCATGCTGACTGAATGGCGGGGTAAAAACGGTCATACGCGTAAAAACCCACTCATGCAAAAACATGAGTGAACGTGGGAGTGTTAGCCCACGAAAAAAGAAGAAGAAGAAGTTCTTCATGAAACCCGAATTCCTCGGATTACTACATTTTACTCGTACAACTGACTGTATAAGAAACCGACATAAGGATTTGACAAACAAGTTTCCTTTGTTTTCAGAGATGGGAGGAGATGAGCAAGCTGAGAGATGGTCGTGAGAGACACGTCTTTGTATATCTAGCCTTGTGAATGTATTCTCTATTTGTATATCTAGCCTTGTGAATGTATTCTCTATTTGTATATCTAGCCTTGTGAATATATTCTCTATTTGTATATCTAGCCTTGTGAATATATTCTCTTTTGGTAGATCTTGCCTTCTGAATATATTCTCTATTTGTATATCTAGCCTTCTGAATATATTCTCTATTTGTATATCTATCTAGCCTTCTGAATATATCCTTGTATATCTTGCCTTCTGAATATATTCTCTATTTGTATATCTAGCCTTGTGAATATATTCTATATTTGTATATCTAGCCTTGTGAATGTATTCTCTATTTGTATATCTAGCCTTGTGAATGTATTCTCTATTTGTATATCTTGCCTTCTGAATATATTCTCTATTTGTATATCTAGCCTTGTGAATATATTCTCTATTTGTATATCTATCTAGCCTTGTGAATGTATTCTCTATTTGTATATCTAGCCTTCTGAATATATTATCTATTCGTATATCTATCTAGCCTTGTGAATGTATTCTCTATTTGTATATCTAGCCTTGTGAATATATTCTCTATTTGTATATCTAGCCTTGTGAATATATTCTCTATTTGTATATCTAGCCTTGTGAATGTATTCTCGGCGATGATTGGTTTGTGGTGTTGATCTTGACTAAATGTTTTTATTTTGCTTCACGCGACTTGTTATACGAACACTATACTGTAATCAACTTGAGAAATGTTCATGCCGATAATACATGATAAAGAAGGAATCTTTGTGCACAAACTCAGGCTACAGTTGGGGATGGAAGTTCACCAAAATGTGGTAACATACTAACTAAAATACGGAGGGTGACAATATTTTTGATCCACCGCCACCCAGGGCCAATTGCTGGGGTGGAATTTCCGAGACTACGGCCTAATACGGCGCAATTAGACGACGTCAAGATGTTTTGACCTTTATGCATCGAGACGTCATCCCCTCTCTTGGGCTTTTCTCTCGTGCGCGTGGAATGTGTGTGTTTGTATCATGTTTATGTGCACAAGTGTGTGTGTGTGTGTGTGTGTGTGTGTGTGTGTGTGTGTGTGCGTGTGCATGTGTGTGCGTGCGCACGCGTGTATATGTGCATGCGTGTGTATGTGCGTAAGAGACAGAAAGACAGAGAGAGAACAAGAGATAGACCTAGTGTAGCCTATATATATCTAAGCGTGTGTGTGGGGGGGGGGGAGAGTGTTTGTGTGTGTGTGTCTGTCTATGTGCCTGTGCCTGTGTTTTGTGTGCATGAATGGTAAGTGTGTGTGCGTGTGTGAGTGTGTGTGAATAAGAGAGAGAGAGGGAAAAGAGAGCGTATGTGCGTTTATGTGTGTGTGTATTTGTGTGTGTGTGTGTGTGTGTGTGTTTGTGTGTGTGTGTGCGTGCGCGTGTGTATATGTGTGTGTCTGACTGTGCGTGTTAGTGAGTGTTGTGTGTGTTAGTGTGTGTGTGAGAGAGAGAAAGACAGAGAGCGCGGGAGAGAGAGCGAGAGAGAGTGAGAGAGATTTGTCTTTCGCTGGGGTATGCAATGCCTTGGCGTTGCACTTATACTTAATTGTTATCTTGATCGAGACCGTCAGGTTTGGCTGATTGCCATCAACTTAAAGTTCACTCATCAAACCGGACGAGTTTCGTGAATGACTACTCTATCACTTTGACAGCATGACAGCAACATGACTTTGAGGGAAAGACTCAGCACTCCTGCATGTAGTGCAGCTTTTTGACCTCAGTAAGAGGTAAACTCGGTGTCACGACTGTTCTGAAGTGAACATACGCCACTGTTGTGTTTGTAGGCATGTCATGTTAACATAACGACTTTGGGGGGAGATTCTTTGTGTTAATGCATAAGCATGCCATATCCGTATCACGAAAGTTCTGTTTAGTCACTGCTCTGTTCGTAGGCATGTCAGTATCACGATCGTTCAAAGATAAACTTTAGATACATCTTTGTGTAAAAGAATATCAGTATCATGATAGTTCATGAATGAACTGCAAGTCTTTTCTTTGTGTGGAGGTATGTCATGTGGGTAGCATTGCTCTTTGCAAATAAACCTTGGTCACTGCTCTGCGCGTACGCATGCCATGCTGCTTTCGCAAGATTTCTTGTATGAACTTACGTCACTGCTCTATGTGTAGGCATGCCATGTTGCTTTCACAAGAGTTTTTGTGTGAACTTACGTCACTGCTCTATGTGTAGGCATGCCATGTTGCTTTCACAAGAGTTTTTGTGTGAACTTACGTCACTGCTCTGTGAGAAATGAATGCCATGCTGCTTTCACAAAAGTGCTGTTCAGTCTGCAAGTGCCAGGTCGGCATAACACGAGTTCAGGTGTAAACTTAAGTCACTGGTCTGTGTTTATGCATGTCATGTTGCTTACACAAAGTGCTGGTATCAACTTAAGTCACTGCTCTCTGTGTAAGTGCCATGACGACATCACAAGTACGCCAAGTAGTTATCACAGCAGTTCTGGTGTGAACTTAAGTCACTGATCTGCGTGGTCACTGGTCTGCGTGTATAGTTGCCATGATGATTTCACAAAAGTGCTGGTATTAACTAAAGTCACTGCTCTGTGCGTAAGTGCCATGTCGACATTACAAGAGTTCTGGTGGGATTTTAAGTCACTGATCCGTGTGCTGGCACGCCATGTAGTTATCACACTAGTTCTGGTGTGAACGTAAGCGTGTATGAATGCCATGTTGCTTACACTAAAGTGGTCACTGCTCTGCGTGTAAGTGCCATGTCGACATTGTACAAGTTCTTGTGTGAACTTGAGTCACTGTTCTTTGTTGTGAGTGCGGTGTCGGCCATACAACAGTTCTGATGTGAACTTAAGTCACTGCTCTCTGTGTGAGTGCGGTGTCGGCATTACAACAATTCTGGTTTGATCTTAAGTCACTGCTCTGTAAGTGAGTACGGTGTCGGCATTACAACAATTCTGGTTTGATCTTAAGTCACTGGCTCTGTAAGTGCGGTGTCGGCATTACAACAATTCTGGTGTGATCTTAAGTCACTGATCGGTGTGTGAGTGCGGTGTCGGCCATACAACAGTTCTGGTTTGATCTTAAGTCACTGATCGGTGTGTGAGTGCGGTGTCGGCATTACAACAGTTCTGGTTTGATCTTAAGTCACTGATCGGTGTGTGAGTGCAGTGTCGGCACTACAATAGTTCTGGTTTGATCTTAAGTCACTGATCGGTGTATGAGTGCGGTGTCGGCATTACAACAATTCTGGTTTGATCTTAAGGCACTGTTCGGTGTGTGAGTGCGGTGTCGGCATTACAATAGTTCTGGTTTGATCTTAAGTCACTGATCGGTGTGTGAGTGCGGTGTCGGCATTACAACAATTCTGGTTTGATCTTAAGGCACTCTTCGGTGTGTGAGTGCGGTGTCGGCATTACAACAGAATGCCCAACAGATTGGGTGCGACAGCATCGTGAACGTCTCCAAGCTGCGCACCTGAGAGCAGACTCAAATCTCACAGAAGCCGCAGCCAACAGAGAGAGCAGACTTCCTGCAATGACAGCCACTCCGCTAGCTGTGGGCGACTGCTGCTACATCAAAAACCGCAGCCAACAGAGAGAGCAGACTTCCTGCAATGACAGCCACTCCGCTAGCTGTGGGCGACTGTCGCTACATCAAAAACCGCAGCCAACAGAGATAGCAGACTTCCTGCAATGACAGCCACTCCGCTAGCTGTGGGCGACTGTCGCTACATCAAAAGCCGCAGCCAACAGAGAGAGCAGAGTTCCTGCAATATACAGCTACTCCGCTAGCTGTGGGCGACTGCTGCTACGTCACAAACCGCAATCTGGGTTGTTGGAAGATTCAGGACCACTGGAAGATGATGATAAAATCGTTTATTTAACGTCACTCTGTAAAAACATTGGCGACATTTGCCTTAGATTAAAAAAACACACAGGCGCGCACACAAACTTTCCCTTTATGTACAGTGGTTCACCACCCTCCCACCCCCCGCACACCCTCGCTCATCTAATTAAAAATGGTAATAAGAGATATTTGGATATAAAATGGTATTCTTAAAGGTTCTGATAACAAAAATAAAGTAGCTATATGAGAAGCAATGGCGTCAGCCGCAGCAATGTCTCCTCATATCCAGGGACCAAGTGGGTGCGGGTGCACAAGTCCAGCGATAAGTTTGGGACCTTGCCACCCAAGGTCTTCATTAAAACTTAAAAGATAGCTTAATTTTTCATTTGGGGTATTTGGCAGGATATTTCCACTGGAAGCCTGACCTGTATGTAGTCGCAGGTCAACCCTTCCCTCCTACTCCGGTGTTTACAATTAGGGCTTGTGCTCTGTTGTTTGTCGTGTGACTGTGTGTGTATTCATGTTTATTCCCCCCTCTGCTTCTTTACCTCTGTAAACTTGTAGGGCTAGTTATTTTTCGGTAACTTACCCAACAACCAAAATCACGTACCCAACAACGGGCCTGAATCCTCGATAGCTCATGGGTAGAGACTGTACACATTGTGGATCTACTTTTTGCGACTCAAAAGTTCAGAACACTCTAATGTACAAAATATACATTTCTGGAGCAAACAATACAACCATACCGCATTTAAACCAGCAACTACAGGCTTGAACACATGAATCTCAATATAAAATCAATGAGTTTGGTTGTTTTCTGAATTCAGATCTGCCGTGCACAATCGTTTATCGCTAGCAAGATTCCAAGGAAAAGTAACTCTCATACTTTGTCTAGTGACCCGAGTAGTTCCCCTTCCAGATTTCGGCTGCATCGACAAGACTGCAATCCGACGGTCAGTTTTCAACAATATTTCATTTTATAAACAGATCACACGCAATCAATTGCAAACATTTAATCAACTTAAAGAACATGCAGTGGTTTCATACACTATTTTGACCCAGAAAACTTACCTTCATATAGTTTTTAACGTTGAAACACGCGTGTAAAACTTCGTCTGCTAGTCACATTCGAGGAAAGAACATTTCCTGAGCGATACCAACACATGAACAGAACACACACTGTCTGCCTTTACAGCCACAGCAGAATGACAACATAACTGTGTAATTGATTTTAGTTCAAAACATGGAAACTGACAAGAAGTGTTAACATAATTGAATGATTTGCACTTATTCCCCTTTCTGCTTCTTTACCTCTGTAAACTTGTAGAGCTAGTTATTTTTCGATAAACACCCAGCAACCAAACAAATAACGAGCCAGCAACAGCCTGAATCCTCGATAGCGCAATGGGTTTGTCGGTACTACTTTTGAGACTGAAAAGTTCCGAACGCTCTAATGTACGAAGTATACATCTCCGGAGCAAACTTGGTCGATAAAGATGAAACAAAAGACGATATGGTCCCCTTGGACCAACAAAAAAGCTGAACTGTCAACAAGCCACCAAACATCTTATATTATCCTAAGCGATACCAAAACATAAACAGAACACACAATATCTGCCTTTACCGCCACAGCAGAATAAAAGCATATATCTGTGTACTTGATTTTAGTCCCAAACAGGGAAACTGACAAGAAGTGTTAACAGAATGGAATGATTTGCACGGAACTATATAACCGCGCATTAATCGATCGCCTGCGGAGATTGACTGGTTGAGTGAATTGGATTCGATCAAACTTTCGCAAAAAACTCCTCTTTTCTTTGAATAACTGAAGAAAGGAGGAATAAAGAGGTTACTGAAGCTCGCATTTTTCATGATCCGCTCACTTCGACCATTATTTTTAATAATCACTGAGACTCGGCATGTAACCTCTACGTGTGTTCCCTTCCCCACCAGCCTTGTGAGTTTGAATAAATGTTACTCCTCTCGTTGGTTACCTCCCTTGTTACACCCCCGGTATAGGGGTGTGTATAGGTTTCGCTCGATGTGTTTGTTTGTTTGTTTGTTTGTTTGTGTTCGCATATAGATCTCAAGAATGAACGGACCGATCGTCACCAAACTTGGTGAACAGGTTCTATACATTCCTGAGACGGTCCTTACAAAAATTGGGACCAGTCAAACACACGGTTAGGGAGTTATTGGTGGATTAAAATTATACAAGGACTTATAGAGGAACATCTTAATGGCCAAAGGGAAATAACCATTCTCACTCAGTCACTGCCACCAACTGAGAAGGTTATTTCCCTTTGACGGGGGTGTTTTTCCTACCTCGTAGGAATTTCTTGTTGTGTTAGGAAACAGCTGCCCTTGATAGCTGGTTGGTCAGTACTTATTTAGTGCCACTTAGTCCATTCATGACTCTTTTGTTATTTTGTGTATATATGTTCTAGGCTTTAGGTATACACTCTTCAAAAAAAGTTAATTCCTGCTGGAGCCATTGCAGCAGTTGACCCAGATTGGCAGGAGGAGGGTGATGTTGCTGTACCCGACGACAAAGCTCGTCCCACATGTGCTCTATGGGGTTCAGGTCCGGGCTGTTGGCTGGCCACATCATCCTGTTGACCCTGGCCTGCTGGATGAAGGTGTTTACAGCTGCAGAGCGATGGGGAGGTGCGTTGTCATCCTGAAGAATAGCACGATCGCTTGGAGGGCTGGAACGACCAGGGGTTGCAGGATCTCATTCTGGTAGCGGACACCGGTCAAGTTGCCCACTACATGGTACAGAGGTGTCATTAGACGTGTGCTGATCCCTCCCCAGACCATCACAGAGCCTCCGCCAAAACGCTGTCGTTCCAGAACAGCGCCTTCTGCGAAGCGCTCTCCGCGACGCCTCCACACTCGGATGCGACCTTCAGCAGGTTCCAAGCAAAAGCGGGACTCATCTGTAAACAACACCTGAGTCCACTGCTGACGTTGCCACCTCACATGTTGAGTGATTAGCAGTCAGGGTTGTTCCTCGGACTGGACGCCTTGCACGCAAGCCAAAGTTGTGTAAGCGGTTTCGGATCGTCTGACCACTAACAACAGTGTTGGTGGTAGCTTGTAGGCGTTGCCTAATGTTGTTTTCCGTAGCCATTCTTTGTTGCATGGCCTGCCTCTGAATGAAGCGATCCTCTCTTTGTGTGGTGACTCTGGGCCGACCAGAACGTTGTCGCTCCTGCACTCTTCCAGTTGCGTGGAATTTCTGTTTTAGTCTGATGATGACAGAGGGAGCCACTGCAAGCCTCTGGGCCACTTGCCTGGCAGCAACACCGTCGTGTAGCCATCCTATTGCCCTTCCTCTATCCAAATCGCTCAGTTTTCTTTGTGGGGGCATGTTGCTACTGTGCATAATTGTGTCAGCGTGTCAACCTTTAAACACAAGCTGGTGAGCGATGTTCATAGCCAAGACCCTGTTGTAGCACGTGCATCACAACCTTTTGCCCTGGCATGCGTTCTGCAAATTTCATGGGGCTATAAAAACACCCTTTTTCTTAGAAAATGCAGAAGCTTTTGAGAAATCCCACATGTCACAACCCGAGTTTTGAGAGATGCAGACGAAGCTTAAACAGGCTTTTGTACATGGACGAAATGATGTAATTGTTATATGTTTGAGTGTATATAATAATTGTGCTATTTGCAACACTAATTATAGGAGTCCAAACATCATTGTGGAACGTATGCGGGTTGGTTTGAGGTGTGTTATGCCGGTAAACATCGCATATGTTGCAAGGTTGTGTCCAAATCGTGGAACGGGATATAGTCACCCGGCAACGCGCGGGGAACAAACCAGGTCAAGCTGCAGAAAACAAAAGTTTGCTAATATGTGTTGGGCACAGTAGTGCAAATTAAATAATGTTCATTTCACCGGGTAAGGTAATATAATGTAATGCATAAATTATATTATCGCGTATCTATAGGCTATTTAGCAAGTAAAGGAATTAATATAGTTCTAGGTCAGCGGTGTACGAATACACGTTGACACCCCGTCAACGAAATAGGCCCGGTTTTGAGTTAGTACTACCCGTGAGAGACAACGGTACGGTCGCAGACGTATTGGCGGCGCGAGTGCTCGCATCACCCGGCGGTTGTAAGTTGAGCTTGTGTTATTGACTTGGCGGGTGAATTATTGTTTTCGTATTGCTGTGGCTGGGTAGATGTCGTTGTCTAATGTTTGTTTTGTTTGTGTTTACGTTTGGTATAGTTGTAATATTGTGGGACACGGTGAATGTGAGACATGTTATATCCGTGGGAATTTGCACGGGAAAGATAAGGATGACATCGACCGGTCCATTACAATATTCGTATAGAGTGCCTCGGGATTATATATTAACGCATGTCAGGAAGTGATATATAGTGAACGTACAGTGGAATAATATGTGTGCATTTATTTGCATATAAGTATTAAATATTCGTTCACATGGAAAAATCACATATTATTCAAGATGGCGGCCGACATCCCGACAACTTTAGTATACTTATAGTATTGATCATGTTGTGTTATATCTTCATATTATAGTGTGTAATAATATGCGGGGATGTATCATACCTGTGCAGGGATATGGGTGTTGCGACATGCAATCGTGGTCATGTAATGTAATGTAAAGTTGGATACCACAATCTAACATTTAGTGTACGTTTGTCCAGTTATTTGTAACATATCACATGGCGTATATGGTCATGATAAAGACAATAAGTTTATAGGTTGAAGCGAACTATAAATATTATTGTAAAGCCCCGTTTTATAGCTAATGCATTAAATAATTATCCTTTTCCATATATGGTTGCCTGGTGTAATATTCGATCTTGATGTCCATCGGTATTATGCGCAAAGAGGTTGCATTACCGGTGAGCACTAACACAACCATCGATACACGCCAGGTAGCTAGGGATGGTGTTGTTCAGTATTAACTTGCTGTTTGGCTCACGTAAGTGTAGCCTATGCGATCGTAACTTTGTCTGTCTGTGCGTGCGTGCGTGCGTGCGTGCGTGCGTGCGTGCGTGCGTCTGTGCGTGTGTATGTCTGTGGTAGAAACTCTAACATTTGAAGACGTCACATTACATTGACGTCACATTATGACGTAAGAGGGTTAGACGTCACGCGAAGGAAGTACTGACAGTCTCGGTCATTATTATTTTGAGCGCGCCGAGACTAGTTGGCAGTCGTGTCCTTGTACATGCAGACAGATCTAGATCTAGATCTAGTGTCTCGCTTTCTTGCACAGTTTCACCTATGCTCTTTCTCTGTGTGTGTGTGTGTGTGTGTGTGTGTGTGTGTGTGTGTGTGTGTGTGTGTGTGTGTGTGTGTGACGGAGTGATTGAGTTTGTGTTACTGTTTGTCGATTTCTTACGTGAGCCTTGATGGCTTCGCCTCTTGTTTATTATATGCAGTTGGCCGGAGAGAACGGAGGAGGGACGTATGAGTACGTGAAGGCGTTAAGACTGGACAGTGGGGACGCTATCGGAAGGTGACTGCGGTTCACGGTGACGCATGAAGTGCGACATGGGTCACTCCGACAAGAAGGTTCCACACAGAGTGTACGCGGGACCACCAGAAGACGGCAAGAGGAAGGGGTTTGGTCAGCTCTACAATTGCCTAGGAATCTGGGGAACAGCTCTGAAGGATGGAGCTGGGGACGACGAGCTTAGGCAGTCGGGGACCTTTCTAGTGGGTCAGACTCAGGAAGCTGCGGCATTCTGAGGAGGGAAGGACAAATAAGGCCTTGGTGGGCGTTGTGTATCCCTAAAAAGCTAAGTACCCACAGTATGTTAGGGTGGGGGGGCAATCAGTTTCAGACACAATCTGCACAAACACAGGGGCACCACAAGGCACAGTACTCTCACCTTTTCTTTTTTCTCTCTACACAGCAGATTTCAGAAGTTCTAGTGACTCCTGCCCCATAACCAAGTTTGCTGACGACACTGGACTGACCGGACTGCTGACTGTTGACGACGACTCTGACTACAGGCAGGAGGTAGATAGGTTTGTGGGGTGGTGTGAAAACAACTATTTAGAGCTTAATGTGGGGAAGACAAAGGAAATGATAATGGACAACAGGAGGGGGGAACATGTACACAGGGAGATAGTGATCAAGGGGGAGGTCGTAGAGAAGGTAGAGCAGTATAAGTATTTGGGGGTGATTATAGACAATAAGTTGACATGGAAACCAAACTCTGATGCCCTTGTGAAGAAACTCCACTCTCGCCTGTACTTTTTGAGAAAACTCAGGTCTTTTAACATCAGACAAGAAATCCTTCAGATGTTTTACACTTCAACGTGCAATAGTGTGTTGTACTTTGGCTCCGTGTGTTGGGGTGGCAACATCAACAAGCAAGACAGGGATAGATTAGATAAATTCATCAGGAAAGCAAGTGGGGTGGTAGGGAGGAAGCAGGACAATTTCACATCAACACATGAACGACGACTGACTGACAAGGTACAGAAGATTTTGGCTGACGACTCGCACCCACTCAGACCGGAATTTGACAGTAGACGGACAGACAGGAGCAACAGATTCAGACAACCAACCGCAAGATCCACACGCTACAGAAATTCGTTCATTCCATCTGCAATTCACATCTTCAATTCTCAGGTGGGGCGGTAGATGCTGGTGTTGTCGCTCTGATGCACGGGGTCAGTGTTCTGTATTGTTTCAGTATTGTTGATTTTGTTTTGCATTCTACTCTCTTAATCTTAGACAACATGTGATAACCGGCAAGATGCTGACTTTCTTTTGTGCATTGTTGATGGTGAATGCATGTTAATTTATTTTTAATATACTTTCTTATGTGATAACCAATGTGCTATATTTTCTCAGGACAAAGAACAAATGTTTATTTTGAATGTGTTATGTATGTTATTATTACGGACACAAACGCTCAGCAATGTAATTTCTCTTTTAGAGATTAATAAAGTTATTGTATTGTATTGTATTGTATTGTACCCTGTCGCTGTTAAAGTATGTGTCTGTGTTCGTGTGATTTGGTGATGCAACATTATTGAGCGCCGGATACGAACAGACTATAGAACCAGGGGGGGTGTTTAGGACTGGAGTTCCAGTATAATTTCATGTGAATTCATGTGTTGTCAATGTTTGTAGTATTTGTATGTGGTACCCGTTAAATGTGTGGATGTTATGTGTATAAATTTGTGTTTATTATATAAAGCTTATAAGTTACATGTGGTTCCTTTAGTCTTTTTATACATAGTGACGTCTGTCTCCACTTGTAATCTTTCTTGGGTGTGCGTTGAGTGAATGAGTTGGGTGTTTGCGTGTGCTCCCAAGATTGCTCAATCTTGAGGGGATAAGCCGTCACGTGTCACCACAAAAGGAAATAACTCTGCCTGTCAAACAAAATTCTAGGTCAAGACTCATTGTTCATTTGTTAATTCAAACACATTAATCTTTTAATTATTATGTCGATGTTTAATTGTTTGGCAATTTTTTTATAATTAGATCCGTTTTTTCAACCGATCCTTAACTTATTTTGAAGAGTGTATACTTTATACCAGGGTTCTTGTGTGTCTTTTCCGGTTTTTTGTTTCGTTGTTTGTTTGCTTGTCAGTTTGTTTGTTTAGATGTTTGGTTTGTCGTTATCTGTATGTCTAGTTGTTGCATTGTTTATTTGTTGTTGCATTGTTTATTTGTTGTTGCATTGTTTATTTGTTGTTGCATTGTTTATTTGTTGTTGTTTATTTGTTTGTTCATTGTTTGTTCACCGGTTAGGCGCTAGAGTAAATGGTATGCAGCCCATACTCAACAGTCCCTTGGTGATCCTGACATAAAGTAACTTGTCGGTGATGTTGTGAGGAATGAGATTGAGAGTTTACAATTTACACGTTGTCTTTCTGTTGTGCTAGAAACTCTTGACAGCAGCTTGAACTTACTTATGTTCTTTACATGTGACTATCTAATCATTGTTAGTTCATGTTGTTTTTAGGAGTGAGGTATGTTGTGTTGTGTCACTCTTTGCTCTTGTACTTATGGTGTTGTGAATAATTATGTAAATATTTCTGCTCTTGTTGTTTATAACATTACTTTGATTTTAATGCTTATTTTCATGACTTGTTTCCTGAAACTTAATACAATTTTTGTATTATGTTTCCAGGCCATTGTGTGCTAAGTGGGGTTTGAAATAAATCAATGAACCCTGCCACCTTGTCTGTTGGAGTTTGAGAGAGTGAGAGAGAACCTCCCCACACATTTGCCGAATTCAATATTGGGTGCCTTTGCCTCTGAAATCTGGGTGAAAGAAGTTGCTTGCTGCAACAGCGCTCGTGTGTTCGTTCCGGGTCACTGACCACTAAACCATCGATCCAAGTCCGGGGAAGTTGAGGCATCATTGCGTGTTTATTACCCTGTTGTCCAAGTCGTTCCAGTTATGCGCTAATGAAGGAATAGCTCGTGAAACAGAGGGATAAACTGAACTTTATTACAAAACAATAAAGGTTTTAGGCAAAGTCCAATCTTCTGAGCTG